>NC_060138.1:1143122754-1143425784 GCF_021461385.2 Schistocerca piceifrons
GGAAGATACACAGAGTTAAACTGCTGATTTATTACCAGGGCACCCATAAAAGTAAGTACAGTACATAAATAATGTGAAGGTTCTGTAGGACTGCAACAGTACAACAAATACATAGGCACTGGCGAGGAAAAAAATAAATAAATAAATGCACAAGATTTTTGAAAGCCTTTTGTAAACAGAGAGAAATATTCAAATGAAAATTTACAGAAGCTACCAAAATTAAACAGGTCTAATTCTATGAAGTTATTTATGACTTCTCATGTGATGACTCCCAACAATAACTGTCAATAGCTCATTTCTGCACAAATTATTTGGATACCGGACATACAGAAATTAATGTGCTCCCTATTACCTGAAGAAAGTATTAAACAGTGATCACCATGGATTAATATGGTGAAACCAAAGTCATCAAAAATATATTTTTACCTTTTTATTTAGGAACAAAGAGATGACTTACTGAAAGGCAGAAATGCTGTGTCATCAACAGATACACAAACTAGAGGTACAGAGCTTTACTTTGCTAGCTTTCAGAATGAAGTTCTGTTCTCAAGCTGTATGAGAAAACACACACACACACACACACACACACACTATTCGATGGGGAGAGGGGGAACAGCGAGTTACCTTACGTTTAGGCCAGGGAAGTTACGGGAACAAAGGATGTGCTATAAGGATAGCTCCCATTTGCGCAGCAACTCAGAAAAGCTGGTGGTTATGGGGAGGATCCAGATGGCATGGCTTGTGAAAGAGGCATTGAAATCTCTTATGTTGTGCTCTGCTGCCTGTTGTGCCACTGGGTTGTCCACCTTGTTTTTGCTAACAGTTTGAGAGTGGCCATTCATTCTGGTTGACAGCTGGTTGGTTGTCATACCAATGTAAAATGCTGTGCAGTGGTTGCAGCAGAGCTGGTATATATCATGGCTGCTTTCTCAGGTGGCCCAGCCTCGGATGGGATAGGGTAAGCCTGTGACGGGACTGGAGTAGGAGCTGCTGTGTGGGTGGAGAGGGCAGGTCTTGCATCTGGGTTTTCAAAGAGGGTATGATCCCTGTGACAGGGGATTGGGGGTAGGAGGGGCACAGGAATGGACTAGGATGTTGTGGAGGTTGGGTAGGCAGCAGGACACCACTTTGAGAGGAGATGGAAGTACCTTGGGTTGGATATCCCTCATTTCAGAGCATGATGCTAGATAATCAATGCACTGACAAAGGACGTGGTTCAGTTGTTCCCGTTCTGGATGGTATTGGGTGACAAGGGGGGGGGGGGGGGTGTGCACTTCTTTGGGATTGGTTTTTGGGATGCATGTGAGGATAAGGTGTGTGTGTGTGTGTGTGTGTGTGTGTGTGTGTGTGTGTGTGTGTGCATGCATACATCAACCATTGCCCAATACTTGTCAGCTAGTTGTGTGCTGCCATCTCACACCCTAGTCTGTGAAATCACGTGCTCAGCCGTCTGCCACCTGCCCACTCTACCTGCACCCCTAGCTAGCTCAAGGTGGCTCCCAAGTCTCACAAAAGCTGCTAGACACTTTCCCCAATCCCCTCTCTGCCTGCTGCCTCTCTCCAACCCTCACCCCACCATACCCTGCACCCCCACCTCACCCCATTACAATCACCGTGACACTACAGTCTGGAACCGCACAACCGCTACAGTCGCAGGTTCAAATTCTGCCTCGGGCATGGATGTGTGAGATGTCCTTACGTTAGTTAAGTTTAAGTAGTTCTAAGTTCTAGGGGACTGATGACCTCAGAAGTTAAGTCCCATAGTGCTCAGAGCCATTTGAATTTGAACTCACCGTGGATCAAGAAAGAGCTGGCAGTCAAATTAGAACAATGTAGGACGACAGGAGTGTGTGTGCTTTTGTGTGTGTGTGTGTTTCTCCTACAGTCTCAGAAAGGAATTTCATTCTGAAAGCTAGCAAAGCAAATCTCTGTACCTTTTGTTTATGTCTCTGTCGATGACGCAGCACTGCTGCCTTTTGGTGAATTGTCTCTCTATTCCTAAAAATTTGTTATTCTCAACCAGATCTTTCCATACATTATTTTTACCTTAACCACAATTCAGGGACTTTTACCTTAACCACAACTCAGGCCTTAACTTCTAGACTCTTTCCTTCATCTTACAACTATAAAGTGATAGGGCTTTGTTAGCATAATGACATATCTAAAACTACAGAAAAATATTATTTTGAAGGGTGTTTCAAAAAGTCAGTACCTTCAGCAATAAAAAATCCTGATGTAATTTTTAACACTGATGTAAATACATGGTTTATTTAACTTCAGTTGTAAGATCCATTTAGAAATTCGAAAAGTTGTATCCAGATATTTCTACACTATTGTGCAAAACTTAATGGTGAAAGTAACTTTCACATGATGTGCTACTGCCAAGTAACATAGCTTGATGAAGCCTGGACCATACATAGAAAGAACTGTTATGGTATGGTACAAAAGGCAACTGAAAGAAGCACACAATTAGTGAGACCTATTATGTATGCAGTTGATGATTTGATCCTGGCAAGCCACATACCAAGTTGTCAGGGGAAAAAAAAAGAGAGAAATCTGAAAATTTCATCATTATTACATCAGTCCATTTCAGATGAGAGAAACAGTGCAACTGAAATCTGTGAGTGTAGAATGTGTTTGAAACTGATTCATATAGAGAACATTAAACCTTATCATTATGATAGTGTGACAATAAGTAATAGTTCTGTTTCATACATTCAAGAACTTCTTATATGACTGTGGTGCATTATATTTTTATATCCATATAAACAGACTGGTTCAGGCAATTCCAGTGAGAGCACAGACTGAGTTGGGTAACTCCAATGAGTTCCTACACAAAGTGTTGTGCCATATAAATACTGTTTTAACATGAGAAATATCCAACTGGACTTTCCTTCATTTAACAAGTGTTAAGAATAATAACTTTGCACACACACACAGCTTGTGAGTGTTTTTGTTGTCATGCAACTAATGTTGCCAAAATGTGTCTGTCTAAGTTGGTACGCTGGTGTGTTGCTTCCCATTCATCCTCTGCCAGTACAAATGCCTGTAAGACAGCACCTCATCTGAACAACATGCTATGTCCAACATAGTGAATTACATAGTGCATCATGGAAGTGCATTGATATACAAAGGGAATTTATGATTGTTGAAGGTATTTCTAAATCACACTCTAATATATTGTGAACTTAATGCTACCAATTTTATAGTTCTTTTTCCTGGTTGGCAATTCTATATAACTACTATATAATCTGATGATTTCATAATTTTGTTTGATGACATCTCAATTTATCTTGTTCTGCTAAAATTTGTATATTGCTTATAGTGTTTCATTGGTTTCTTGATCTCCTTATTTCACATAATTAATCTTATATAAAAACATTTTTGGTAAATATTCACAGCTCAATTTTTATGTCACATGACTGCTCTGATTCTGACAAAACCTTGCATATGATCAATAAGCCACTCAACCTATAGGAACTTTTAAATCCTTAGAGCTTAGACAATGCTTTCATGCTAGTTAATTGTGTTTATATGGGAGTTGCCTTTGTTCACTAATTACTGTCTTTACAAGTGCTTACTGTCTTGATTATTTAATTGTGGCCCTTTACGTTAGTGTTCCTCTGACGAGTTTTATATTTATATGTGTTATCTACTTACATGTTATTTTCATAATTGTAAGTATTTGCTAACATTATATGCCTCTCCACTGATTAAATTTAGTTATGGGTGGGACTCCATCTTAATCACTGACTAATCTTTCTTCAACAACTCGGTTTGTTTTGAGTTACTTCCTATAGATTTTTCAGATGATGAGGAATCCAACATTCAAAATTTAAGAGTTCAGGGGTTGTGAGGTCACTGTTGCTGCCTCTCTATCGATAGCAGAACAAATGTAGCATCTATGAGCTGCAGTATGCATGGCTAAACCTCTCTGGTTACAACAACTGGATAAGGAATTATTTGTTTTGTATGCAGCACTTCAGCAGTTGGAGCTTAAAGCTTGTCTTATTCATAAAATGACATAAATATTCTAATTACAGGTTTGAATTGCAGTCTCTGAAATAGAAGGAAACATCAGACTTCGATATCGATATTTAAAAGATGCAGGTTGCTGGTCTGAAAGGATACACGATACGAGACTGCTAATAAAATGGTAGTTAACAGCCATTATGCTTCATCAATTATCTTCATGCTGATTGCTGCGAGATATCACTATGCAAATACGAATTGTTTATAACAGAGTAAATTAGATTTTGTATACTGTCATTTTAAATAAAACACCAACACTTTTAATGATATACTTTATCAACTAAATAATTGTGTAGTGTCTGGTAGATTAAGCTGAGATGTTCCTCTCAAAACTCTAACAGACAGAACAGAAGAATAATGATTGTTAAGTTTTTGTTCTTTGTTTTAGAAATAAAATTATCTGAGATATTATCTCTTACACCTATCACATGTATATAAATTAATTCTTTGCCATTACTCAGCATTTTTATTCCTTACAAAATTTTTCTTTTCCCTTAAATGGTCTATTATACTGTCCCCTACATAGTGAGGCTGAGTGTCAAACTACAGTCAAACTATTTAATTCTAAGGTTTGTTTACAACATTCTTCGAAGGCACACGTATACCAGTTCTCTTTTGCATTTATATACAATAATCAAATTTAAATTCTCACACCGCGATTCTTGGCATATTACTGTCATCTCAGTGCGAGCAGACTATGTCACAGCCAACATCGCGCAACATTCATATTTGAACAGTCTCTGACATGCACAGTAACTCGCTGTATGCTAGTCTATTCGCGGTATACCATGCAACTGTTTGATACTTTGTCACAAATAAATATTTGGCCTCTTTCTTAAATATTTGGCCTCTTACATCAAGAACATCAATAGAAGAGGAAAAAACTAGGTAAATATATAACAGATAGCACAATAAATACAATTCATTTTTTACACAAAAAATGTATGTTGTTTGTATTTACAATATATACACTGATGTCATCAATTTAATAATCTTAATGCCTTTGCATGTCTTGTGACAAATTAATTTTAGCCAGATCTTTGAGATTATGTGGCTGCCTCTGCTTCTTGGCTTTAGTTATTTGCCTGGAAGTGACTGTTCTTTTAGCACCACCCAGAGTACATGTGGCTTATGGTATGTCAAGGATGTGAAAAGATCTGCTCCCACATACTGGCTACCTGTCTTGAGCCACATTCCAGCTACTGATATCAGATGCAAGAGCACGCTACTGCGTGAATACCAGAAGTTGGTAATAACACCAACATTCCAATAATGGACGACGTATTCCCTGCGGAGTGAAAAAGACTAAGATCAATACATCCTCCTCTCATCACAGCCAGGACTCTCATGGAAACTGAATTCAGTCCCATCTATGAATGAAAACACTGCTGGCATCAAAACTGTTCCTCATAATGCCTGAAGCTGCCTTGCATCCAGAAAAAAAAACCTTGGATTTGTCCAGTCTCGAGCACGTTGAACTATCTTGAACCGCCTCCAAATGGACCATGAACGATATGCAGACACTCTCTACAAGTGGAGCAAATCTTCATCACAATCCTGTGACTGTTGTGCGGAATGACGGACAGTTGCTCATGTTGTATTGACATGTCGCACATATGCCTACAAGGGTCCTTTCGAAGATTTCCTCACAGTGACAAGTGACGTTATACAATACATAACTGACCTAGATATCCATCTACAACTGTTGTTAGCTGTGTTATTTTATGCTGGAGAGCTATGCTTAAATGTTGACCTGTAGTAGTTTTGTAATCTATGTATACGTATTGCCATACAATAAATAAATAAGTAATGTCTTTGCAGATTGTCCCTCATATGCAGTGTTTGCTAAGTGCCCATACAAACTTTAAAATCATTCTAAGGTTAGTGTTTCTGAAGTTAACTGTTTACTCGACTTCATTGTTAACAGTCTATTCTCATAAACCTGGGCCAATCCATGCTACACACAGCAGGCGGCTACACGGGTAGCAGGGGTTGTGTGGCGTGGACTGGGCGGTTTTTTAGGTTAGATGGCCTCGAGCAAGTACAGAAAGGGCAACAGCCTCAAAGGGTGCGGGGCAAAGTCAGGACATGCGGGGACCAAGCAGCAATCAGTATTATAATTGTAAACTGTCGAAGCTGCATCGGTAAAGTACCGGAACTTCAAGTGCTGATAGAAAGCACCGAAGCTGAAACCGTTATAGGTACGGAAAGCTGGCTTAAGCCAGAGATAAATTCTGCCGAAATTTTTACAAAGGCACAGACGGTGTTTAGAAAGGATAGATTGCATGCAACCGGTGGTGGCATGTTTGTCGCTGTTAGTGGTAGTTTATTCTGTAGTGAAACAGAAGTGAACAGTTCCTGTGAATTATTATGGGTGGAGGTTACACTCAACAACCGATCTAGGTTAATAATTGGCTCCTTTTACCGACCTCCCGACTCAGCAGCATTAGTGCCAGAACAACTGAAAGAAAATCTGGAATACATTTCATATAAATTTTCTCAGCATGTTATAGTCTTAGGTGGAGATTTCAATTTACCAGATATAGACTGGGACACTCAGATGTTTAGGACGGGTGGTAGGGACAAGGCATCAAGTGACATTATACTGAGTGCACTATCCGAAAATTACCTCGAGCAATTAAACAGAAAACCGACTCGTGGAGATAACATCTTGGACCTACTGATAACAAACAGATCTGAACTTTTCGACTCTGTAAGTGCAGAACAGGGAATCAGTGATCATAAGGCCGTTGCAGCATCCCTGGATATGTAAGTAAATAGGAATATAAAAATAGGGAGGAAGATTTATATGTTTAGCAAGAGTAATAGAAGGCAGATTTCAGACTACCTAACAGATCAAAACGAAAATTTCTGTTCCGACACTGACAATGTTGAGTGTTTATGGAAAAAGTTCAAGGCAATCGTACAATGCGTTTTAGACAGATACGTACCGAGTAAAACTGTGAGGGACGGGAAAAAACCCACCGTGGTTCAACAACAAAGTTAGGAAACTACTGCGAAAGCAAAGAGAGCTTCACTGCAAATTTCAAAGCAGCCAAAACCTCTCAGACAAACAGAAGCTAAACGATGTCAAAGTTAGCGTAAGGAAGGCTATGCGTGAAGCATTCAGTGAATTCGAAAGTAAAATTCTATGTACTGACTTGACAGAAAATCCTAGGAAGTTCTGGTCTTATGTTAAATCAGTAAGTGGCTCGAAACAGCATATCCAGACACTCCGGGATGATGATGGCATTGAAACAGAGGATGACACGCGTAAAGCTGAAATACTAAAAAATACTAAACACCTTTTTCCAAAGCTGTTTCACAGAGGAAGACCGCACTGCAGTTCCTTCTCTAAATCCTCGCACAAACGAAAAAATGGCTGACATCAAAATAAGTGTCCAAGGAATAGAAAAACAACTGGAATCACTCAACAGAGTTAAGTCCACTGGACCTGACAGGATACCCATTCGATTCTACACAGAGTATGCGAAAGAGCTTGCCCCCCTTCTAACAGCCATGTACCGCAAGTCTCTAGAGGAACGGAAGGTTCCAAATGATTGGAAAAGAGCACAGGTGGTCCAGGTCTTCAAGAAGGGTCATCGAGCAGAAGCGCAAAACTATAGGCCTATATCTCTGACGTCGATCTGTTGTAGAATTTTAGAACATGTTTTTTGTTCGCGTATCATATTGTTTCTGGAAACCCAGACTCTACTCTGTAGGAATCAACATGGATTCCGGAAACAGCGATAGTGTGAGACCCAACTCGCTTTATTTGTTCATGAGACCCAGAAAATATTAGATACAGGCTCCCAGGTAGATGCTATTTTCCTTGACTTCCGGAAGGCGTTCGATACAGTTCCGCACTGTCGCCTGATAAACAAAGTAAGAGCCTACGGAATATCAGACCAACAGTATGGTCAGACCAGCTGTGTGGCTGGATTGAAGAGTTTTTAGCAAACAGAACACAGCATGTTGTTCTCAATGGAGAGACGTCTATAGACGTTAAGGTAACCTCTGGCGTGCCACAGGGGAGTGTTATGGGGCCATTGCTTTTCACAATATATATAAATGACCTAGTAGATAGTGTCGGAAGTTCCATGTGGCTTTTCACGGATGATGCTGTAGTATACAGAGAAGTTGCAGCATTAGAAAATTGCAGCGAAATGCAGGAAGATCTGCAGCAGATAGGCACTTGGTGCAGGGAGTGGCAATGACCCTTAACATAGACAAATGTAATGTACTGCAAATACATAGAAAGAAGGATCCTTTATTGTATGATTATATGATAGCGGAAGAAACACTGGTAGCAGTTACTTCTGTAAAATATCTGGGAGTAATCGTGCGGAACAATTTGAAGTGGAATGATCATATAAAATTAATTGTTGGTAAGGCGGGTACCAGGTTGAGATTCATTGGGAGAGTCCTTAGAAAATGTAGTCCATCAACATAGGAGGTGCCTTACAAAACACTTGTTCGACCTATACTTGAGTATTGCTCATCAGTGTGGGATCCGTACCAGGTCGGGTTGACGGAGGAGATAGGGAGGATCCAAAGAAGAGCGGCACGTTTCGTCACAGGGTTATTTGGTAAGCGTGATAGCGTTACGGAATTGTTTAGCAAACTCAAGTGGCAGACTCTGCAAGAAAGGCGCTCCGCATCGCGGTGTAGCTTGCTGTCCAGGTTTAGAGAGGCTGCATTTCTAGATGAGGTATCGAATATATTGCTTCCCTCTACTTATACTTCCCGAGGAGATCATGAATGTAAAATTAGAGAGATTCGAGCGCCAACGGAGGCTTTACGGCAGTCGTTCTTCCCGCGAACCATACGCGACTGGAACAGGAAAGGGAGGTAATGACAGTGGCACACAAAGTGTCCTCCGCCACACACCGTTGGGTGGCTTGCGGAGTATAAATGTAGATGTAGATGTATTTCTTATTTTACAATGCTCCTTTTTTGCAGAATAACACACACACACACACACACACACACACACACACACACACACACACACACACACACACACACACATAAATAAATGATATCCTTCTGGTGGTCTTTGTGGTGGTGATCCATTCGGGAACAAATGCCATAACATAATCGTTCTTTGCAGAACCGTGCGAAAGAGTGATAGAATTTCTGTGTCAGCCCGTTTTGAATGCTGTACTTGGCAGGTGGGTTGTCTCTGCGATTCCGAAAACATTTTGCTCACCAAATTTCTCACTACTTCTCACACCCATAGCATTCACTTGTTTATATTTGTTTTTGCTACTTGTTTTAGTCTTACACAAATTTCACTGTACACTACACTTAACTTTAATGTTCAAGTTTACCACAGTTTATGATGATGCCTTAGAACATTCCTCTCATCAGTCACACGATTTCATTACTTCTTTTAAAAGTTTCCTGTCTAACTACTTCTGTCATTCTAAACATTCTACTATGCATTTATTTATGCAGCAATTCTATGGTTCTTTAATGTCACCATAGGATTTCTTTAATTACTCTTGAAACCTGAAAGAAATGATTAGGCCCAGCACAAGCCACCCAACAACACATGAGCTCAAGTGCATATCTTTGAATAAATACTACAGTTACAGTAAGAATTAAAATTACTCTAAATAAAGCTACATGGTACAGCCCTTATGTGTTTGTGGACCATAGCCTGTTTTCCAATGCTGTATAATTATTTCATCCATCTGCATCATTTGCCTGCTTCCTTTGACACTTTCCATTATATTCTGAAAGAATGTGGTTTCATTCTTTGTTCTGAAACATAGTTCGTTATGAGAGCCTTGTGCCTCACGAGATCAATGTGTTGTGTGTGCATATGAAGGGCTTATTTCAATAGTGGTACAAGTCCATTTTTGTTCATTTTGAGATACAGAGTCGTAAAGTTAAATGAGCAACTTGTCACGGAAATCGCTGTTGGACTCGATAGCGTGTCACAGAGATGAGCGTAGTACGAACTTTAGCCAACAGGTGGTACTGTTAACTGTGCTTTTTAGTTGCTACTTGCAACTTCTAGCCGCGACTTGTCACTGAAATCGCAGAAAGCAGTACAGAATTCGGCCAACAGATGGCTCACGGCGTTGAATGTGAAATGCTACTTGCAACTGCTAACTGTGACTGAAATCGCAGTTAGATTTTGTAAAGTTGTTATTGTGATATCTGTGACTTCATACGCGATTTCCTGCCCACCACTATACGGCAGTGAAAGGAACTTGTGACCACTGGAGTGTTTTGTTTCTCCCACTAGACAGTGCCAGAAGCTCCTCCAAAAAATCGTAACACGGCGCGCACACACACACACACACGTATATTTCACTTACAATTACGAATAACTTAAATTGGATAACAATTACATGGATAAAGTTGTGGGAAAAGTGAACCAAAGAATGTGTTTCATTGGCAAAATATGGCCGAGGTATATGGAAAGAGACTGCCTACACTACACTGATCCGCCTTCTGGAGTACTGCTGCACAGTATTGGATCCACACCAGATGGGACTGATGGAGGGGACTGAAAAAGTTCAAAGAAGGCAGCTCACTTTGTATTATCATGAAATAATGTAGATTTTGTCATGGCAATCATTGAAACACAGTCACTTTTCATTGTGGCAGGATCTTTTCACAAAATTTCAACTGCCAACTTTATCCTCTAAATGTGAAAAGTATTTTGTTGGTGCCCATCTACATAAAGAGAAATGAGCATTATAATAAAATAAGAGAAATCAGAGGTTGCACAGAAAGATTTAAGTGCTGGTTTTTCCTGCGCACTTTTCAAGAGTGGATCACTACAGTCACGTAGATGTAGTGGAATAGTTATAACACACAATGTATTTGAAAGCAGAGTAAAGGGTATTGCATTTGATTTTTATATCTGATGGTTTACGCGGGACTGCTACGGTCGCAGGTTCGAATCCTGCCTCGGGCATGGATGTGTGTGATGTCCTTAGGTTAGTTAGGTTTAAGTAGTTCTAAGTTCTAGGGGACTGATGACCTGAGATGTTAAGTCCCATAGTGCTCAGAGCCATTTGAACCATTTGAATCTGATGGTTTCAGGTGTGAAAGCAAATTGTTTGAACAAGTCACAAATATGCAGGTTCAAATTTTCGCCATACGAAAAATGCGTACATAATGTCTCACTTACTAGCCACGCTAGATAATATAAGATAACACACATTAAGAACCACGTCCCATCTTTTGTAATGCCCAGGGGTTCATCATGAATTGTGGTGACTTCAGTATAATTATTGTCTTTGAATAATATGTTGTTTCTGTTCATCTTGTTGCGTATTTCTTTCAGTAACTGTACTGTACTGAAACAGTTCTTTCATTGTACAGTCCAAGTATCACCGAGCTATGTTACTTGGCAGCGATACATCACGCAAAAGTAACTTTCATTCTAAAGTTTTGCACACTAGTGTAATAAGTTGATACTTATCTATGCATATGGAGTTGTAACAGGGATTTGTGGCAGGGGAAATTTGTTTGTAGGCAATACTGATTTATGTTTCCCTTACCTCAGTTGCTTGTTCATCATCAGGGTCAATAGAGCTAACACTCCTCTTGATTTTGTCCAGAAACTCCTTGTAAGAGCTCACTGATGGATGTACAGTGCTGAATTTATGAAGAAGCATCAGACCCCAGAAGAATTTAAGACAAGCACAAATCTCTTTCTTTATTACCATCTCATTTACATCCTTTAACTCTGGATAATAAGCCAGTAAGGCAATCACAGCATTAATGCTGGTTTCTGGTATAATATTGTTGACAGTGCCTGGACAGTTCTCCATGTTCCCTGTAAGTACATAATTCTTCTTCTTAATTCACAATAATGGTTATCAAATCACATTTTAAGTTAGATCTGGTAAAAAATTAATACAAATGTCTTTGGGAGCACACACAAAAGATACTCTATACTCTAACCATATTGGTTTAAATATTAAGCTCAATATTTTGATGATAATCTTCAACACCTTCCACAACAGAGAATTTATATTTTAGCATGGCCATTTGGAAAATTCATGGTACTGCACAACTGAAGTTTTTCAATGTTTAAAAAGGAACTGAAACAATTAATAGAACTAAATGTGGTATTATGCTGTGGTGGAGACACTACAATGATCTGTATATTCAAAATGTCTGAATAAAATACTCTAGTTCACAAATTTTTTTTATATTTCTGATAGTTGGTTTCAGTCATTACAGGGGTCTTCATACCTACAAATTAACCAACTATGAAAACTGTTACAGCGACAATTTTGTCATTATTTTCTGCTGCAATATTTTATTTATTTACTTTTAGCACTTTTTCCCATTTTATTATATGACCTTGGAATCTTTCCTGCAATTAAGCTTTTAATAATTTTAAGATCATAGTTAATACTGTAACTAACTTATCGTGGAATTGCATCTTGGAAGTCTCGTAACCTGCCTTCTTGAATTTCATCCTGCTATTAATGGGATCGATGAACATTTCTTAAACAAAATACACAATACTGCAGTCAATGATTTTTATCTCATATTTACTGACACACGACATTCCCTTTCTGATGACCAGCTTTAAAACATGCAGGCATTTCAATAGTCTTTTGTTGTGTCTGTCTGCCATGTTAAAAAAGGTTCAGCAGTTTCCATAGGAACATCTAGTTCACACAACAGCATTATGCAGACAACAAAATAATTTCCTATGCATGACCATATATTCACATTTACACCTACATCTACTTCACAAACTACCTTATGCATGGTGTATATGTGCACAAGGAAAAAAAATTCCCGGATTTCCTGGTTAAAAATACACTTTCTCCCAGGTGGAAACATAGTTTTTCCCTGTAAACTGACAGTATATTTTCTCTCCGAACTGTTTAACTTATCAATCCTTTGAATGGTTATGGCTTTATACACGGGCGTAGAATTTCCTGGTGCTTTATAAAACAAAACTCAGGGGAAAAAAACACCTTTTGGAAAGTTTGATGTGCAGCAACATGTACGCTGCATAGTTTCGTATTACGAAAGTATAAATTTGAATTCCACCACACACCACATGTTACTTTCCAAAGCATTGAAATTGAGATTGCGATGCGTACTTGTAAGCCAGTCATAGCTCATGTCACGTGATCTCGCCAGCCGATGACAGCGGATATTCAAAGCTTCCGACGCATGGTATAGTCAGCCAATAGCAACATCACTGTTAAGTAGCGCGAACAGGAAAAGTTAATGGTTTAAATTAATATATGTAAGGCTGCTACAAGAAAAGCAAAGCTTTCACTTACAATATTGGTCTCTAAGGCCAATACGCTGCAAGAGAGGCTAAGCTTTCACATATAATGTTGGCCTTTTACGCGTGTATTCCATTTTAAGATATATCACACAAATGTGCCAGTACATTTTTTTAATAACAACATAAATATGTGATCTAAATTCTTCTAAATGGCTTGTCATCAAAGAGCTGATTTTTAAACGAGTCCCAGATTCCCAGTGAAATAGGCCTCGACCTGATATTAAGCTTTTCAATGTGGTTTTTGGAATGTAAATTTCCTTGAGTGCCAGTACTTTGCTATCTCACGTTTGGTTCTTTGTTATGGCATAATGCCATACGTGCTAGAAGATGAAAACATACACTTGAAATGCACCGAACAGTTGAAACTAGCCAATAGTGTGGAATTAAACACTTCGTTTCAAATATATTGACTGCCTCAGCGGAAAAGATTAATAAAAGAAAATTTCTTCAGCAAACTGATAAAAATAACTTCATTGTTCTGGCAATTAATGCTTGACTGTCAGAAAGGTGGCAATAAAATAAAATCTGAAATAATAAAGTATTTTAGTCTTCCATAATTACATAAATGTATTTTAATCCACGACACCTCCCGGCCACAGAAATCAATTTTGTTTTCATTTGACGTGAGTGCAGCAGACATAGAGGAAACAGCAAAATCACTAAATGTAAACATGGGTCACATGGAGACTACCCGCTTCCCTATTATAACTCAGACTGCTCTACGAATCAGCCCCGTATCTACGATATTTCCGAACCGGGGCAATAGCAGATAGTGGTGTCACTTGAACGTTTAAGGTTGGATGTCAAAAAGTTAAAAAGAAATCGAATTTTCAAAAATATGTTCATTTTGTAGCGCACATCTTTCTGAAGAGTCTGATACATAAAACATAAGTGTCCGAGGAACTGTAAGACATGTTATTTGATCTTTAAGTGTGCCAAAGTGCAGTGCCACACCTCTTCACATAGCATTCCTCTATCGCACGTCACTGTATTTCAGTCTGTGGAATTGAAACGTGTATATTTTGTAATGGATGCCATCAAACTATATTCAGGACAGTGGAAATTAAAATGTCCTATAGTGCCTCTCCTGCTTCCAGTCAGCCGGTTTGACATCCTGTCCCCTCTTTATTTTTATTTATTTTTTTTAACTCTTCAGAATATTTGCACTCTTTATTCCTTATTAGCTAACAACTTGCTGCTTTGTGTGACATAAAATTAAGTATAGGATACATAAAACCAGTAAAGAAAAGAGACAAGCTAGAAAGTACACATTTCTTCAATCCTTAGCTCCTAGAATATTTCCTCTCTAATCTTGCTACAGCTTTACATGGCGTGCTTTCCTTCCTGCGAAAGATTCTGTTACCTCATCAAAGTTCGTCAAATGTTTTGCTACATGAAAAATCGAAATGTCGTTGTCTAATACTGAAAAACCTGTTAATACAAATAGGACCCAAGACTGGTGTGGTTTCTTGACCTGATTACGTGTGTTTTGTCACTGTCTGCTAGATAAAATAGGCCTTTCTAATACTGTAGCAATTGTAACAAAAGCCAAATAAATGAGACTGTTTTGGCACAAATGGTCATTTTTATAGCATAGCAGAATATAATTCACAAAGTACCAATATCAAATGCCTATTAGGCCTACTACACGCAAAAAGCTTTATGTTAGGAAATAGTTTTACACTTCATTCATACACTCCAGTTTCTCAAGCATGAGATCGAAAAGTAATAGTGCGAAATTTTTATATAAATTTGGAATTGTCATATTCTTCCATAATTTAAGTGATGTCCCCGTTTCTTCTCCTTCCTCATTCTAACGAACAGTCTTGTCATGACTAATTCTGTATCTATTCCTGCCAATGTCAAAGCTTATTCACAGGTTAACTTCACTAACTCTGCCAGGATCACCAGTTTAGTTATCCCGCGATTATTCTCCAGTTAGGCATTGTTACATGTTCGTACAACGCATTTTCTGCACTACTTCCAGAATAGACCTTAAATCAGCTGCTAGCCAGAGACTGTACAACTGGTCCTTACTAGTATAGCGATCTGGCCAAAAGATTTCTGTCAAAATTTCATTTTCTTGGATACACTGAGAAGATAATACGTAATCTTTCTTACCTGTTATTCCTGTTAGTCGTTTATTCACACTCTGGTAGTCTGAATCTATGGATTTCGCTGGTAATCATAACTACGCTCATCATTCGCAAAACCAATCAACAACATAACCAGACAGTGGTTGGCTTTTTTTCATTCGGCTATACTCTGCTCAGCTCGTATAGCCCCTTTTGTCTGCAGGAAAGTTTATTTCTAGATGTGATGAGGATTCCACTGATAGAGACATCACGTATTCCCAAATCAACTTATGATTCATTCAGAAATCAACTTAGAATGTGTTCAACAATGTTCAAAAACCGACAGGGACACGTTTCAATCGATAGACCAAAGGGCACAGGATGCTAGGGGCATTGTGAAACAAGGTTTTTTCCTGAAGAAAATGAATCCCCCCCCCCGCCTAGAGCTAGGGCTGCTGTGCATGCATCATGAATCTGGCAGCTTGGGTGTGCCAGTAAAATTTTTCCCGGTAGCACCCAGCTGCCCCCCCGCCCCCCTTTTGGTGCTGTGACTGCTTACACAGCCAACAGCCACGTTTCTGTAGCCAGAAGCGGAAGAAATACTACTCAACTGCACATGCACATGATCCCACTCGTAACTGCTAAAACAAATATAATTTTAACAGTTCTGACATAATGCAATTTGTTGTTACGAAGCATTGCATAGTCTTCCTAAAGCCTTTGACACATTTTGCTGTTGGCAGACACTTGTATGAGTACTGTGTTTTGTTGTTGTATATGGCGCATTTCTTTTGCAACTTAAATTTATTTTCGTTTTTTCTCTCATTTATGTTTTATTGCTGCAGTATTATTCTGCAGTAACAGGATACAGTAATATCCTTTGTTAGAGTATTGGTTCTTACCAGTCAAAATTACAAAAAATTAACTGAGAAGAAAACAATGAAAAATTCCCGGAATTAAAAAAATAAAAATCTCGGGTTTTTCCCAGTTTTCTCCTGGATGAAAAAATTCCTGGGTTTTTCCTGGATCTCTCAGTTGTCCCGGGTCGTAGACACCCTGTTATGGTGCATGGTAGAGGGTACTTTTGGTGCCACCAGTTAACAGTTAAGAAATAGACCATCAATATGTACAGAAAACTGTGAGCACAGACCAACTCAAGTATAAATCTTAAATAAATCTAATCTGTCAAGTAGGCTCCGTTCAGAAGAATCTTCAGCAGAACATAAATTTCCATTGGAAGAGCACTCAAAGGCAAGATCAATGGTGACCCAATCTAGCACAGTGCACAAAACGAGAGTTATCATTTTGAAGAACACACACACACACAAATGCACATGCATGTGCGTGTACACGCGCACGCCACGCACACACACACACACACACACACACACACACACACACACACACACACACACACACACAGATGCATGTCACAAACCTATTCTTTAACAAGTTTAGTAAACCAAGTACATATAAAGTTACATGCAGCCATCACAATATATTCTGTACATACCAAACAGCCAAAACTTTCAAAACCTGTTACTACAAGCATACCCACATTTTTAAATTGATAAATCCAAAAAATCTGCCATTACACATCAGATGTTACAGAAGAGCTACAATATGGATATTTGACAAGAAAACCACACCACCTCATCATCATTGATTTCATTCAAATTTATGCTATATGCAGAGCTTGGCCAGAAATGAAAATGATGGATGTGTGGACTGCAGTTGGCCAAGTATTTAGAAAAAATAGCAGTTTTGATACTGGTCAGGAGAGGCATGAGCCATTTATGTTTGCATAGTTGCCAGACAGCAATTGGTGCAGCAGAAAGAGTGCAGCAGAACGATAATCCAAGAGTCATGGGGTTGTGTCCCTAAGCAGAAACAGTTTTCATTTTCAATTTTTACCTTGTGTAAACTGTAAATAAACCAAAATAATCATCAATTACTGCATTTATCAATACTGTCATAAAAGGATGGAAAGGTGAGGCAAAGCAAAATATGGTATCGCAACCATGAGGACTCTGCAAATATGTCCAAGAAAGGATTGTAATTAAAGTGTAGGGCCTCCATATTCCATTAGTGTCATTTTGAGCTTCCAACAGCCCTCAGTAGCTACTGCAACCCTGTAAAGAATTTTAGAAAAAGCTTAAAAACTGATCACATCTTATCTAGAAAGCAAAAGAAATCACACCCTGACAATATTGTATAAAAACACTTTCCATTATACATCACCAGCTATGCTCAATGGTGAAATGACATATTATGCATGGTTTGCTGCCAAAGTGTGCAATGTGTGTGATGAGAGAGAGCTTTTTATGATTTACTATAGAAACTTTAAAACAACTACATAATTGTAAAAATGCGACATTTATAACATGTAAAAGATGCCAAGGAAATGATTGCGTCCTCTGTTTTATTATAAATATCACTCCACCACATGTAAATCATCTACATACATACATTAATCCTTGTTCTATAGATCATGAATATGACATTTTGTAATGATGTGGAATGTGTCACTTTAACATAAGTTTTCTTTACACAAAATAGTTTTTTTTCAGTTACTACTTCATATCTAAAAATTCATCTACTGAGTAGGAGGATTTGTCATTCAGAAATTCTTTTAACTTGCTTTTAAATGTTGGCTGGCTATCTGTCAGACTTTTAATGTTATTTGGCGAATGACCAAAGATTTTTGTGGCAGCATAATTCACCCCTTGCTGTATCAAAGTGAGATTTAAACCAGAACAGTGAAGATCATCTTTTCTTCCTTTTTTCAAGTGTTGCAGATATGCACTTTGCTGTAATTTTTGATTTGGGATGGGTTATTAATGACAAATTTCATAAGTGAATATATATATATATATGTCTGCTTGTGTCTGTGTATGTGTGGATGGATATGTGTGTGTGTGCGAGTGTATACCTGTCCTTTTTTCCCCCTAAGGTAAGTCTTTCCGCTCCCGGGATTGGAATGACTCCTTACCCTCTCCCTTAAAACCCATATCCTTTTGTCTTTCCTTCTCCTTCCCTCTTTCCTGACGAGGCAACCATTGGTTGCGAAAGCTAGAATTTTGTGTGTATGTTTGTGTTTGTTTGTGTATCTATCGACCTGCCAGCGCTTTTGTTTGGTAAGTTTCATCATCTTTCTTTTTATATATATATATATATATATATATATATATATATATATATATATATATATATATATATATATATATATATATATATATATATATATATATATATATATATATATATATATATATAAAAAGAAAGATGATGAAACTTACCAAACAAAAGCGCTTATATATATATATATATATATATATATATATATATATATATATAAAAAGAAAGATGATGAAACTTACCAAACAAAAGCGCTTTTGTTTGGTAAAACTTACCAAACAAAAGCGCTGGCAGGTCGATAGATACACAAACAAACACAAACATACACACAAAATTCTAGCTTTCGCAACCAATGGTTGCCTCGTCAGGAAAGAGGGAAGGAGAAGGAAAGACAAAAGGATATGGGTTTTAAGGGAGAGGGTAAGGAGTCATTCCAATCCCGGGAGCGGAAAGACTTACCTTAGGGGGAAAAAAGGACAGGTATACACTCGCACACACACACATATCCATCCACACATACACAGACACAAGCAGACATTCAGGGAAAGATAGTGATGGATGTGGCCTGACAGAAGAAGAGAAAAAGCTTGCCAAACCAGCTCAGGCTGTCTTATGTCAGTGCAAACCAACAGAAGGAAGTAACAGAAACATTACCGCTGACAACTGGTTTACATCTATAGAACTCATCTGTGAGCTGAGAAAGAGAGGACTAACATATGTAGGAACGGTCAGAAAGAACAATGCTGATAAAAGTAGGCCAGTTGGGTCAGCATTATGTGGATTCTCTGAGAATACAACACTGGTTTCATTTGTTCCTAAGAGAAACAAGGCAGTAATTCTTATGTCTTCAGTGCACCATACCACTGAAAATGATACCATAAAAAATAAGCCAGAAATTATTTGTTACTACAATGCAACAAAATGTGGAATAGATTTGCTTGACACAAAATGTGCCAATTATTCGTCAAAGAGACATACAAGGTGCTGGCCAATGGCAGTCTTTACCACATTTGTAAACATCAGTTGCATGAACAGTTTTGTTCTGTATTTGTGCTACAGAGGAAACCCCATGCTAACACGTCTCAAATTCACCTAAAGTCTGGCCAAGGAGCTGATAGAGCCACATCTAAGACGACGCCTGGAAACTGAAACTTTACCTAGAAATATCAAGGAAATGATCCACAAAGTTCTGGGAGACACTCAGCAATCAAGCGAAGACATACCAAGTGGTAGAATGGACAAAAGGAACATGTGTATGAAGTGCCCTGCGTCCAAGAAGAGGAAAATGGTGTATAAGTGCATCAAATGTGGTCACCCAGTTTGCCTGGAATGCAGCAGAAAGATGTGTGGCAACTGTGCAAAAGAGATGTCATTTATATATTTCAGTTCAGTTGATTATTATCTTTTTTTTTACATTTTCTGCTATATTTTATGTATAATGGAATATATTAACTGGTATAACGTTGGTGAAAATCATATGAAACTTGACACTGAATGACTGCATGTACTTGTTGACATTTCGTGTTTATTTTACATAATTTAAACAACAAAATGTTTATATGGGCTGAAAAGCATTAAATTTACGTGTTGTTTGTTGTTGTGGCCTTCAGTCCTGAGACTGGTTTGATGCAGCTCTCCATGCTACTCTATCCTGTGTAAGCTTCATCATCTCCCAGTACCCACTGCAACCTACATCCTTCTCAATCTGTTTAGTGTATTCATCTCTTGGTCTCCCTCTACAATTTTTACCCTCCACGCTGCCCTCCAATACTAAATTGGTGATCCCTTGATGCCTCAGAATTTTTCCTACCAACCAATCCCTTCTTCTAGTCAAGTTGTGCCACAAACTTCTCTTCTCCCCAATCCTCTTCAACACCTCCTCATTAGTTATGTGACCTACCCATCTAATCTTCAGCATTCTGTAGCACCACATTTCGAAAGCTTCTATTCTCTTCTTGTCCAAACTATTTATCGTCCATGTTTCACTTCCATACATGGCTACACTCCATACAAATATTTTCAGAAACGACTTCCTGACACTTAAATCAATACTCGATGTTAACAAATTTCTCTTCTTCAGAAATGCTTTCCTTGCCATTGCCAATCTACATTTTGTATCCTCTCTACTTCGACCATCATCAGTTATTTTGCTCCCCAAACAGCAAAACTCTTTTACTACTTTAAGTGTCTTATTTCCTAATCTAATTCCCTCAGCATCACCAGATTTAATTCGACTACATTCCATTATCCTCGTTTTGCTTTTGTTGATGTTCATCTTATATCCTCCTTTCAAGACACTATCCATTCCGTTTAACTGCTCTTCCAAGTCCTTTGCTGTCTCTGACAGAATTACAATGTCATCGGCGAACCTCAAAATTTTTATTTCTTCTCCACGGATTTTAATACCTACTCCAAATTTTTCTTTTGTTTCCTTCACTGATTGCTCAATACACAGATTGAATAACATCAGAGATAGGCAACAACCCTGTCTCACCCCCTTCTCAAGCACTGCTTCCCTTTCATGCCCCTTGACTCTTATAACTGCCATCTGGTTTCTGCACAAATTGTAAATAGCCTTTCGCTCACTGTATTTTACCCCTGCCACCTTCAGAATTTGAAAGAGAGTATTGCAGTCAACATTGTCAAAAGCTTTCTCTAAGTCTACAAACGCTAGAAACGTAAGTTTGCCTTTCCTTAATCTATTTTCTAAGATAAGTCGTAGGGTCAGTACTGCTTCACGTGTTCCAATATTTCCACGGAAACCAAACTGATCTTCCCCGAGGTCGGTTTCTACCAGTTTTTCCATTAGTCTGTAGAGAATTTGTGTTAGTATTTTGCAGCTGTGACTTATTAAACTGATAGTTCGGTAATTTTCACATCTGTCAACACCTGCTTTCTTTGGGATTGGAACAATTATATTCTTCTTGAAGTCTGAGGTATTTCGCCTGTCTCATACATTTAGCTCACCAGATGGTAGAGTTTCCCCAGGACTGGCTCTCCCAAGGCTGTCAGTAGTTCTAATGGAATGTTGTCTACTCCAGGGTCCTTGTATCGACTCGTCTTTCAGTGCTCTGTCAAACTCTTCACGCAGTATCATTACTTATAACATGAATTAACTGGCTATTTCCTTGATTTCTGTCAACTGATGTGGAGTTCTGTGACGTAAAATATTAGGTGGTCTGAGAGGCTGCATGTTTCTAGTTACGCACATTTCAGAGATATTTCGGGTTGAGTGTTAATACAGATGGCTCACGTCTCACCTGACCAGTGCCATAAATCCTATTTTTTCTAAAAACTTCACCATCTGAAGCTCACAGTTCTGTCACTTTCCTTTCTGGCCAAGCCCTGAATATAACACAAATTCAGATGAAATCAGTGATGATGAGTAGGTGCATTCCCCTCATGAGTGGAAATGTCATTATTCTTCTGTAACTATAAATGGAAGAATGGATGCTGAGGCAGATGACTGACAGGCAATACTAATTTCCAGTATTTATCCATTCATATCAAAACAAAAAAGTCCTGTTGTATCTTTGTAATTTAAGCAAAATAAGTAGTCCCAATAGTCTGAACTCCTGCTGTTCAAAATTATATGTAGTTTCAAGATCTGCCAGCACAACTGTTAAAATAACCTTTACCTGACTGGTACCACAACAACTGGCACACTGTTTAACCTGCTAATATTGAAGATAGATGAAATTAGGTTCAGCTTTCAGTCCATAGACCAAAAAATGAGATGATTCTCATGTGTGTGGAATATGTTAGAAAGAATAATGTAAAAAACATAAAACATTTAAATACAATATTTACTACCCTAATCATTTGTCAGGAGATTGTCAAGATACGTGAATACATTACAGTAAACTGTTACTGCTAATATTTATACAATTAATACACTGTCAGAATGAAACATTGTTATGCACTTTTAATACATTTATCATACACAAAATACCTAGCCTTGCTGTCAAAACTGAAATGTAACAGACATTTTTACTTAAGCTGGTCTGGAAGTCCCTGTTAAGATATTCATCTATGGAGTAGGAGTTGCTTATCAAACAGTCTTTCAAACTCTGTTTACACTGTGCTCTATCTGAAACCAAGTTTTTAATGGTTGCTGGCAATTTATTGAAAATCCGTGTTCCTCAATAGTGGATCTCTTTTTGGACCAAGGTAGGTGATTTTAGGTTTTAGGATACATTGTTCTTATTCCTAGTATTGATGTCATGTATTGATCTATTTGTTGGAAATAGAGAGATACTACTTGCAACAAATTCCATTGAGGAATAAATATACTGAGAAGCAATGGTTAAAATACGCAGTTCCTTGAACAGGTTTCTATATGATGTTCTTTGATTGATTGATCGATTTTTATTGCCCAAAAGCAAAACATTTACAGGGATGTAAAGCTTGTATAAGCAACGTCAATAAATGTACAAACAACAATGACAATAAATACGCAAATAATTAATCTATGTTAGAAATTATGCTCACAGAAATCTTCCTTTGTATAAAAACAATTTTGAATTAATAAAGTTCTTACAAATATCTTAAATTTTTTCAGCCCCAGACTCTTAACTGTCTCTGGTAGATTATTAAATAGCTTTACAGATGTGTGTTTGGAGCTGTTTAGAGTTTTGGTATATGAGTTTCTTACATCATTACAGTGTCATGTGTTATAACTACGTACATCAGAATTCAGATCAAAACTAGACAAGTTCTTTTTAATGTACAAGAGACATTGAAATATGTATATACATGGAAAGGTCATAATACTAAGTTTAATAAATAATTCTCTACAATGAGTTCTAGAAGGTACTTTACATATCAGTCTGACAGCTTTATTCTGAGCTGTAAATAAGCATTTTGAGTAGCAATTATTTCCCCACAAGATTGTCCCATACCTCAAATGAGAGTAAATATAACTATAATAGACAGAAAGCAAAATTTTCTCATCTACTGTTGCTTGTAATTTTCTGAGCATAAATATTCCTTTAGAAATTTTTGGTGTTAAATAATTCACATGTGCCTGCCAGCCTAAATTATTTTGCAAAACAATGCCAAGAAACTTTACAGGAACTGTCTCTAAGGTGATTCTATTGTTATAAGAAATGTTTAATTCCTGTGTTTTATTTATGTCCATAGACATGCTTTTGGCATTGCACCAGTCAGAAGGTATATCTACCTTGAGTGAGGTAGAGTTACTTACGTTATTGTTCGTAGGCACTGTAACACTTAAACTGATATCATCTGCATACAACTAACAGTTTGTAGTATCATCTATTACATTGCTAGGTAGGTCATTCATATATAATATGAACAAGAGAGGGGCCCAAGATTGACCCTTGAGGAACACCATGGTTAACGGCTAAGAAACTAGAATATTGGTTATTGAAGTAAACAGTTTGAGATCTATTATATAAGTATGACTGAATAAGTTTAACAGCAAAGACTGAGAAACTTACAGTTTTTAATTTCAGCGGCAGAGTGTTGTGGCAAACAGTGTCAAACACTTTTGATAAATCAAAAAACTCTGTACTTGCAAAAAATTTTTCTTCTTTTGCTTCAAGACAGTTACATATGTAGCTCATAACAGCATCACATGTTGATAGATTTTTCCTAAACCCAAACTGGCTATTTGAAAGTAATTGATGAGAATCTAGAAAATTGATTACTTGAATACTCATTAGTTTCTCAATGACCTTGGATAAAAGTGGTACAAGAGAAACTGGCCTATAATTGCTAGGCAAATTATTGTCACCTTTTTTGTGGACTGGGATTACTTTGGCTACTTTTAATTTTTCAGGGAAACAACTTTCATCAAAAAGCAGTAGTTTATGATGCGACAGAGGACCTCTGCTATATTATGAATACTAAGTTTCAATATTTTAGAGCTGGTATTGCAAATATGCAGTGAATCACTTTTGCTAAGAGAAAGAATGACAGAGTGTACATCTTCTACACAAATGTGTTCAAAAATAAAACACATTTTCCATAGCATTTTGGTTTTTATAGGCAACATCCAAATAGTAGCTAGGTTCATGTTTACTATCAGGTATCTTAGTAACTACACTATCTGCAATGTTTACAAAATAATTATTAAAACTATCAGAAGTAATTTTAGACCTAGATACAAATTCTTTGCTACCCAATGCTAGATTCTCATTAATGATTTTCCACATTTCTTTTGGTTTATTAATAGCTTGTGCAACCACTTTGCAATTATATTCTAATTTAGTTTTCTTAATACCCATTCTGTACTGATATTTGCATTCTTTATATCTTACTTTGGCATGCAGACAAGATGAATTCTTTGCTAGGTAGTAGAAACTGTTGCATTGATCTTTAAGTTTTCGTAGTTTGTGTGTGCCACTTATTTTTATTGATAGTCAATACCCTGCTCATTTTAACACGTTTGTTCTTTAGTGGCAGGCCAATGTTAACTGCCCACATGAATAATTCAAGAAAGTTGTTGAACTGGTTTTCTGCTCCAGTGTTATCATACACGCACAACCAATTAATTTCTCTGAGACATTTTAGAAAAACAGATATATTACAGGCACAAATTGTACATTGTGTCTTATAAATCACAGAAGGCTTGGTGACATTAAAAATCATTGCATCTATGTTTACATGAATAATAATTCCATGATGATCAGAAAGAAGAGTGTCAATCACATTTGTATTGTATTTTGAAAAATGAAAAGTTGTAACAATATTGTCTACACAAGTACCCATGTTTACACTACGAGGTCTGGTGATTACATTCTTCAGCATGTATTCATCCCATAGCTTTTAACTAAGCTATTTATTTCCAAGTTGTCAGAAGTACTGGAGTTGAAATTAATATTAAAATCAGCCATTAGAATTACATTAACTTTCATTAAAAACAATGTGTTTAATAAGATGTCCAACCTTTCCAATACTGGGTTTCTGTAAATACAGATAAAGGCTGTTCCATAAGTCACAATGTAACAGGCAGATATTTCAAAAGTTTCCTCCACAGATAAATTTGTTACATTAGGTAATGGCTCAAAAACAAGGTGGTTCTTGAAGATGTTTCAAGGTGGTTCTTAATTAAAATGGTAGAGCCACCTCGTTTCTTATCTTTACGGCAAAAGTAAGAGGCTACTTTAAAATCTGGAATGCCTGTCAAGTTGATGCCATCAGGGTTCATCCAATGTTCAGCTGAACCAAGGACTTCTATTTGCTTTTCCTCGATCAGAACATGCAATGCATCTGTTTTATCTAATAAGCCCTATATGTTAAGAAACATAATCTTAGCAGTATAGTTAGGTATAATGTTATTAGATTTGGAGATACTGCCTGCTGAACTATTTATTTGCTGTTTTTTAGTATGGGTCAACAGGAAGTGACCAAGCCTGGTGTGGACTTGGCTTGGTCAGTGGCTCACGTTTCCTGGTTCTTTAAGCCTGCTTTCATTTACACCACAAATGATTCTTGTTACCAGCTTTTGCATGCTAAAAACTTTTGCTCGGTTTGATTAGTTAACCCAGAATATGGTCCCACGTGACATAACAGAATGAAAGTAAGCAAAGTATGCAGTTTTTTTTTAAATATTTATATCTCCCACATCTGACCTTGTTCTCACTGCAAATACAAATTTGTTTAGGCACTTAAGCAATTCTGTGGTATGTCCTTTCCAACTGAATTTATTATCTAGTTGTAATCTCAGAAATTTAACACTATCAACCTCTTCAATCTGCATGTCTTCACATGTTATACACATGCTGGAAGGAAATCTCTCTCAGGTTCTGAACTGCACATAGTGGGTCTTTTCAAAGTTTATTGACAGTGACTTAGCTTTAAACCATTTATTAAATGAAAATTTGATTAGCAGCTATTTCTAAATCTGTACTTGACCTGCTACTTACTGCAAAGTTTGTATCATGTGCAAACAAAACAAACTTAGCATCTGGCAATGTAACAGATGAGAGGTCATTTTGGAGCCTAACGGGTTGGCAATCCAGTTAATACCCGGATCCTGAGGAAATTTGCTGCGATTTACAATTTTTTAATAAATTTACTAATCCACTTACCTCTTTAGGCAGTATATCAGTTTAACTTTCCATCCTTCCTCTTTATGAATATGTATACATTTAGCACAAATAAATTATACAGGGATTTCTAGATATTACTCTAAAGATACTATTTTTTAGCATTTTATTTTTTCCTGAAGTGGACAAAATTTTCGTACGTCGTAGGGAATGGTAGGCTATTGATTTAAAATCACTTGTCAGTGGGAAATACTAAATGCTTCATTTATAGGTAAAGTGTTTTATTGTGAACATTTTTTTCTCATTTTTACAAATTAGAGAACTTTACTTGGGTATGAAATCTTTCAAAACACTTGGGAACACAAAGGCCTGTGTTACATGGCCTACAGTAGTATCTGGTCTCTTTCCTCACTACCTTTCCAGCAGCTTTCCCTTTCCCAATAGACCTTGCATCTTCGAACTGGGTTTGTTTTCTTTTCTGTTGGTGGCAGTTTCTCAGAAAAATGACATGCTGTTAGTCTGTTTCCACTTGCAACTCCAGAAGCTGAATGTGTGTTTGTATTTAGTTCCACTCTTCCTTTTTTAACCAATTGCTTTGCTAATTTACAGATAAAATCTGCAAATGCACACTTTTTTGATATTTTGATATTGTGAATAATGTTGGCATTCACAACTGCCCTCATAAAAATATGGAAGAAAATCTTTTTCCACCATTTTACAGTCTTTAGCTGGAAGGGATAAAAACTAATCATGCTGGTCTCCTCCATCAACAGCTGTTTTAGACAAGTTGTAGTCTAGTACAACGTCTGGCTTTACTACCGTAACATATCCACTCCTGGATTTTACACTGACATGTGAGGCAATCATCTTATACTGTGTTGACAACATGTGTATATCACATTTGTCTTTCCATTTCAAGCAGAAAAGGTGTCCTTTGTGATGAAATGTCATTTCCACTTTCTTTAGTTTTTGATTTATTAGGTTTCTAGGCAACCTGATCCTGTTCTTCATCACAGTTCCAACTCCCAATGTATTTCTTTCCCATAGTTCTTAAAGGACTGCAGGACTTGTATAAAATCTGTCCATGTATACCACATGACCTTTTCCCAAGTAAGAGGAACATAGCCTCAGCAGCAGGGATTTGACAGAATTGTTAATGTTTCCTTTTCCTCTAGTATAAACTTCAACATTGAACACGTAACCTGTTTGAGCATCACTTACAACATACAGTTTTATCCCATATTTCCCTGGTTTGTCTTTCTTATAAACACGGAATCCAGTTCTTCCTCAAAAAGAACATATTACTTCATCCACAGTTGGATATCGTGATGGATAAAAGACTTTTCTGCATCTTTCTGTGAAAAAGTACCAAACAGGTTTTATTTTATGGAGAGGGTCATGGCCTGGTTCTTGTTGAGGTATCCATAGTGTATTATTGTTCACATGCAGCATCCAATATGGCAAAAAAATCTGTCTCGTGACATTAGCTGAGAAGCAAATGATGAGGCAAGCACAGGGTCTTCAGTCCAATAAACCCTTAGATTAGGTTTCCTTAAAACACACACATACAAAATGATTGCAAAAAATTGATATACTTTGTGTATCCTCACTGATCTCCATTTCTTCCATAAAGATTTTGGTTTTATTCTGTTCTGACGGCTCAGTTTAGAAGTAGTATCAATAGCATATACATTTGTCTCTGACTTTACTTTTAGAAACATGTTATGATCAAAAAATTGCAACAAACAGACTAATTCTATTGATAATGTATCTACAGGAACCTGAATTCCACTTGTTTCTTCAGAGGTAATTCAGGGAATGCATAAAAATGACACCTTTCATTATGAAGGGCAGGCTGTTGAACTGTACGACAAACCTGACTAATAGAAACTTGCGCATTAGCTTCTTCATACTCACAAACACTATTTCTATCAGCTGCACAGGTTTCACTCTCTAGCACACGTGAGTTATCATTGTCTTCTGAAAAATCACCAATATCGTCTGAAAGATCATCGAGTTCTGAGCCATTGTTCAAGAGTCCTTCATCTCTAAGTTTCACAAGTGATGTCTGTTAGCCATATTCACTATTTATATGTTTTTACACATGGGAAGGATGTACATAATAGCACAACACAGCAGCCAACATAGAACAAAACAACCTTCAACAATATTCCAAGCGCACGTGCAGTTTACATAACACCGGTACCACTCACGAGAGACTGGTGCATGCTAGCCATCAACAATGCACTTACAACAAGCTAAACAATTACGTTTCGCCACTTACAAATTTAAAACATGTATTTAAATCACAAATAAATAAAACGGAAGTGAAGAATGTATGACATATGTCCGTCGGATTTTATGGTTAAAACACAGTGAACATATCTAGTATGTACGCCAGCTCCAATGTGTTAATGTACACAAGAAAAAGCAGTGGACCCAAGATGGAACCTCGAGGAGTGCCTCATGTAATTAATTCCCAATCAGATGAAGACTGACTGCTTATTGCACAGGTATTTCACAACGACACTCCTTGCCTCCTATTAATATAATGTAAATGGACAGATAAAACCTACTCACCAAGAGGTGACAGGGGAACACACATGCAAAGGATTTAACTTTCACAAGCTTTTGGAGCCAGTGGCTCCTTCTTCTGGCGGAAGAGTTGAAGGGGAAGGAAGAGAGTGAAGAAAAAGGACTGGAGAGGCTTAGGGAAAGGAGGGCAGTTTAGAAAAGTCACCCAGAACCCTGAGTCAGGGGAGACATACTGGACAGGATGAGAAGGAAAGACTGATTGTTGGGGACTGCACTGGACAAAATTTGAGAGCTTGAAGATGAAAGAGAAGGTATCATGCAAGACAGAGATTACTACTAAAACACCGTGCATGAGTTAATAAGAGTGAAAAGCTAAGTGCATCATATTTGACAGAGGTGGGAGAGAGGACAGTGAAAAATAGACAAGTCAGAAAATGAAAGATGTAGAAAGCTGAAATGGAGTGAAGAAAGGAGTAGATACTGTGAATAAATGCTGAAGTGGAAAGAATTAATGTAAATTAAGGCCAGGTAGGTGGTGAGAACCAAGGACATGTTGTAGTGCTAGTCCCCACCTCCGGAGTTCTGAGAAATTGGTGTCTGGGGGAAGAATCACAATGGCACATGTGAAACAGGCACCGAGGTCATGACTATCATGTTGTTCAGCATGCTCTGCAACAGGATATTAAGTGTTGCCTGTATACACCCTCTGCCTATGCCCACTCATCATGACTGATAACTGGGTGGTAGTCATGCTGAAGTAAAAGGCTGAACAGTATTCACATAACAGTTGATATATGATGTGTCACTTCACAGGTGGCTCTCCCTTTGATAGTACATGTTTTTCCAGTTACAGGGCTGGAATAGATGGAGGTAGGAGGGTGCATAGGACAAGTCTTGCACCAAGGACAGTCACAGGGGTAGGAGCCGTAGGATAGGGAGATGGTTGGACAAGGAGCATAGGGTCTGGCAAGGATATTGCGGAGATTGGGAGGGTGCTGAAAAGCTATTCTAGATGTGGTGGGCAAAATCTCAGATAGATGGATCTCATTTCAAGCCATGATTTTAGGAAGTCATGGCCTTGTCAAAGTAGCTGATTGATTCATTCAAGACCAGGATAATACTGGGTGTCAAGTGGTATGTTCCCAAGTTGTTTTCTGAAGGGATATGCAGTATCAGGATTGGATGTGATGTGTCGGGAAATTTGCTTTTGAACTAGGCTGTTGGGATAATTACATCCAGTGAAGGGTGAAGTGAGAGTGGTGGTGTACTGCTGTAACAAATACGTTTGCCTCAAATGCCCCAAGGCTGAGTGGGAGGGAAAATTTGACATGGAAAGGATGGCAATTGTCAAAATGTAAGTAGTGTTGTTTTTCAGTGGGTGTGATATGGACAGAATGGTGTAGTTGGCTTTTGATGAGGATGAGATCAACATCAAGGAAAGTGGCATGGGATTCAGAGTAGGACCATGTGAAATTTAATTGGGAGAAGGTATTTAGAGATTCCGGGAATTTTAACAGGTCAGCCTCACTATGAGTCCATACAGCAAAGATGTCATAAATGTATCTAAACCAAACCAGGGGCTGAAGACTTATGAATCCCAGGAAAGCCCCTGCCAAGCAACCCATGAAAAAGATGGCATAGGAAGGAGACATCCTGGTTTCCATAGCTGTACCCCTGATCTGTTTGTATGTCTACCCCTCAAAGGTGAAGTAATTGTTGGTTGGTAAGTATAAAGTTGATTAAGGTGAGCAAGAAGGATGTCATAGGCTTGAAATCAGATGGGTGTTGGCTGAGGAAATGTTCAGCAGCAGACAGGCCATGTACATGGGGGACGTTGGTATAGAGGGAGATGCCATCAATGGTGACAAGCAAGGTGTGTGGTGGGAGTGAGATGATCACAGATCTCAGACGATCTAGGAAATGGTTGGTACCTTTAATGTAGGAGTGAAGTCTTTGTACTATGGATTGCAGGTGTTGATCAACTAAGGCAGATATACATTCGGTGGGTGAAGCCAGCAGGTATAGAACCAGGATGACTGGGTTTGTGGATCTTAGGGAGAAGGTAAAAGGTGGGGGTGTGGTTTGGGTGGGGTAAGAAGTTCCTTGGACTGAGGTGTAAGCCCTTGTGAGGGGCCTGAGGTTTTTAGGAGGGACTGCAGGTCAGTTTGAATCACAGGGATGGGATCTTGGTGGCAGATGCTGTATGTAGAGGTGTCAGACAGCTGTCATAGACCTTCACTGACTTACTCCTGTTGGTCAAGCTCCACAGTGGTAGATCCTTAGTCTGTTGGGAGGATAATGATGGAGTCATCAGCTTTTAGGGAATGTAGAGCCCAGAGTTCTGCAGAGGACAGGTTAGGATTATGTTGTAGGGGCTGAGGAAAGGTTGAGAAGCAATACTGGATGTGATGAATTCTTGGAAGGCTTGTAAGGGATGACTTTGTTTCTTGAAACTTGCTTGTCTCTTGGAGTTACTCCCAAAGGCCTAACATTGAAAGTCCCTGTTTCTGGATGTAATCCTACTACACACCAGCCCCTTTAATAGTTTCAAATACAGCATCTCTTGCACTTGCCGGACTAATCTGTGACCTATATGCCTCATCTGCCAATTTCCTGCTCCTCTGTGACTGGACAGTGGGATTTTGGGAGGTGGAAAGAGGATGTAGAGATAAGGCATGGGAAATCTATTTTTGTACAAGGTTGAGAAGGTAATTATGGTCTGCCAAGGCCATAGTGAGACACTGGGTATATTTCAAGAGGGACCACTTGCCACTGCAGATGGGATGGCCATGGGTGGCTACGCTATATGGAAAGGACTTCTAGCTGTGGAATGGGTGGCAGCTGCCGAATTGGACGTATTTCTGGTGGCTGGTAGGTTTGATATGGACAGAGGTACTGATGTAGCCATCTTTGAGATGGAGGTCAACATCAATGATGGTGGCTTGTTGGGTTGAGCAGGAACAGGCGAAGTGAATGGGGGAAAATCTGTTGAAGCTCTGGAGGAATGTGGATAGGATGTCCTCACCCTCAATCCAGATCACAAAAATGTCATCAATGAATCAGAACTAGGTGTTTGGTGTTTAAGAAGGACTCCCCTAGATGGCCCATGAATAGATTGGCATAGGTTGGTGCCATGCCAGTGCCCATAGTTGTACCCCGGATTTGTTTGTGGGTAAAGTCTTTACAGGAGGAGTAATTGTGAGTGAGGATATATTCGGTCATGGTGACTAGGAAGGAGGTTGCAAGTTTAGAATCCGTCAGGTGCTGGGAAAGATACTGTTCAATAGAGGTAAGGCCATCGGCGTTAGGGATGTTAGTGTGAAGGGAAGTGGCATTAACAGTGATGAGCAGGGAACCACATGCGGTAAAGGAACAGGAACTGTTCAGCATTGGTGAAGGAAATGGTTGGTATCTTTTATATAGGAGGGTAGGTTGCGGATAATAGGCTGAAGGTGTTGGTCTATGAGAGCAGAGATTCTAGATGTGGGCGCACAGTAACTGGCCACACTGGGATGTCCTGGGTGGTTGGGTTTATGGACTTCAGGAAGCATGTAGAAGGTCTGAGTGCGGGGAGTGGTAGGGGTGAGGAGAGAGACGGACTCCTGGAAGAGGTTCTGGGATGGGCCTAAGGATTTGAGGAGAGACAGATCCTGCTGGATTTCTGGAATGGGGTCACTGTGGCAGGGTTTATATGTGGAATCTGACAGCTGGAAGAGTCCTTCTGCCAGGTAATCCTTGCGGTTAAAAACAAGGAGGCACTGTCAGCAGGTAGGATTATAAGGTCAGGGTCAGGTTTTAGGTGGTGTATTGCAGTTCTTTCTATGGATGTAAGGTTAGTTTGCACGTCGAAGGATTTGGGGGATATTGGTGAGGCACGGTTCAAGGTTAAGAAATTCTGGAAAATTAACAGGGGGTAATTTGGGAGCAATGGGGTGGATCACAGTTGGATGGAGGAGTGAACTGAGTTAGGCATAGTTCATTATTGGTCTTTGGTTGAGTCTGATTGGTAAGGTTGGTAGCGAAAAAGTGTTTCTACTGTAGGAACTGGGAGAAAGTGAGACGATCTTTAACTAGTCCTATATGATTGAATTTGGGAGTTGGCAAAGGTGAGGTCTTTGAAAGGGACCTCTTCTGCAGCGTTAAGGCTTTTGGAGGAAAGGTTCATGACTATGTTTCAGGTCTGTTTAGGTTCTGGATTCTGTATGGTGGTGAGGGGGAATTTTTGAGGGTGAGGTAAATGTAGTAGGTCTGTGAGACAAGGTTTGTCAGCTATGGGGGAAGTTGTTGCAGAGGTGGTGGATAGTGGTAGCCCAAGGCGGGAGTAGGAAGTGAGCAGGGTGAAGAGTTTTTTTGAGGTGGAGTTGTGCATGTTGCTCTAGTCCCTGGGGGGCAAGAGTTCCAATGCGTGATATGGGATCCAGAAATCTGGGATTGCAAAGCAGGAGAAGTTTACAGATGGAGAGAAGGTATTTCAAGGAGGTTAGGGCTTGATTGATATGGTTTTGTAGGACGTGTTCATGAGGGTTAAGGACTGGCAGGATCTGAACAGACAGAGGTCATTGTGGAAGGAAGAGTGGCAGCTGGAGTTGGGTAATTTGATGGTAATGCCATTTTGGGGGATCCCATGAGCCAAGCAACCGTACAGGAACAATATGTGCGACTGGGTTCTGGCTAGGGATGAGGGAACATTTCCATACAGATGCAGATGGAAGGGAAAAGAATTCATGGTGGTAGGTAAAAATACACAATATTGCAGAAATAGCACTGAAATAGACCCAAAAAATTCACAAAAATACAATCAAACACATGGGAAAAATCACTAAAAGGATGAAATGGATGAAGTAAGGAGAAACAAGATGACATCTGAGGGAATAGACGGTTAGTGAAAGGCGAAAACCAACTGAAACTGGCATGAAGATACAATGAGATCCAAAAAAAATTAAACAAAAAGATTTAATGTGGGTGCAGCTCAGTTGGTGGATAAGTGTGAAGAAAGGGGGCAGCAGATGTGACTAGATTTGGTGAAGATAGTTTGTGCGAACTGGAGTACAGAGGACAAGGAGTTGAGGTGGGGAGGGATTGATAGGATGAGATAAAAGTTCAGGTGGCACATGAAGATACAGGAAATAACATCTGAAAATACGTGAATGTGGCACAGGAAGAGTGATATATTTGAAGGTACAGGATTAATTATATCAGTGGGAGTAATGGGGGACATGAGATGCTGCACCAACAATCAGTGCAGTTTTGTAGCCATCTGCTGTGTGCGGTTGTGATTTTCGATAAGAGTCTGGCTTGTAGGTGTAGTGCAGTGCAGTTTGTAAGGCAACAAGAGAAACACAGGAATGAAGAGAAAGAAGGATGGACACTGAGTACAGTAATGCATTAGAAAATAGTAATAAAGGAAAACAGCATTGGGTTATGGGATGGAAGAAACGCCATCAGACAAAATCAAACAGTGGAAAATCCAGGATGGAAAGTAACAATATTATGGAAAGGATAGTTGCTATTCACTATATAGAGGAGATGCTGCATCACAGATAGCAAGTTTTTTATATTAAAATAAAAAGGAAGTCCCTTCACTGCCTGTCAGATGATAAACATAAGGAATATAACACGTTACCAAGTCTTGGAAGTCAGTGCATTGCTGTTCTCCACATCCCCACCCTACACCCATTCCCCCCTCTTGTGCCACCCCTCCTCTCTTTCCATTTCTCCTGGCACACACCACTGACATACTTTTTCCTAGCTGCATTCAGTACTGTTCCTCCCTCTTACCACAGTGTAATTTTAGCAATAGAAATGAATGAATAAAAGAAATACAGAAACATGGTTATGGAGAAAGTTTGAGTAAATTAAATCCGATGCTATAAGAAAAACTGTTACAGGGGCACGAATTTTATAATCTAACAATTAGCATAAGTATATGCAAGGGCATTTATCTGAAACAATGTGTGTCAGTTTCAGATCAATTGTTGTACATTTCATGTTGTTGTTGTCTTCAGTCCAAAGGCCAGTTTGATGCAGCTCTGTATGCTACTCTATCCTGTGACTATCATGTTGTTCAGCATGCTCTGCAACAGGATATTAAGTGTTGCCTGTATACACCCTCTGCCTATGCCCACTCATCATGACTGATAACTGGGTGGTAGCCATGCTGAAGTAAAAGGCTGAACAGTATTCACATAACAGTTGATATATGATGTGTCACTTCACAGGTGGCTCTCCCTTTGATAGTACATGTTTTTCCAGTTACAGGGCTGGAATAGATGGAGGTAGGAGGGTGCATAGGACAAGTCTTGCACCAAGGACAGTCACAGGGGTAGGAGCCGTAGGGTAGGGAGATGGGTGGACAAGGAGCATAGGGTCTGGCAAGGATATTGCGGAGATTGGGAGGGTGCTGAAAAGCTATTCTAGATGTGGTGGGCAAAATCTCAGATAGATGGATCTCATTTCAAGCCATGATTTTAGGAAGTCATGGCCTTGTCAAAGTAGCTGATTGATTCATTCAAGACCAGGATAATACTGGGTGTCAAGTGGTATGTTCCCAAGTTGTTTTCTGAAGGGATATGCAGTATCAGGATTGGATGTGATGTGTCGGGAAATTTGCTTTTGAACTAGGCTGTTGTGATAATTACATCCAGTGAAGGGTGAAGTGAGAGTGGTGGTGTACTGCTGTAACAAATACGTTTGCCTCAAATGCCCCAAGGCTGAGTGGGAGGGAAAATTTGACATGGAAAGGATGGCAATTGTCAAAATGTAAGTAGTGTTGTTTTTCAGTGGGTGTGATATGGACAGAATGGTGTAGTTGGCTTTTGATGAGGATGAGATCAACATCAAGGAAAGTGGCATGGGATTCAGAGTAGGACCATGTGAAATTTAATTGGGAGAAGGTATTTAGAGATTCCGGGAATTTTAACAGGTCAGCCTCACTATGAGTCCATACAGCAAAGATGTCATAAATGTATCTAAACCAAACCAGGGGCTGAAGACTTATGAATCCCAGGAAAGCCCCTGCCAAGCAACCCATGAAAAAGATGGCATAGGAAGGAGACATCCTGGTTTCCATAGCTGTACCCCTGATCTGTTTGTATGTCTACCCCTCAAAGGTGAAGTAATTGTTGGTTGGTAAGTATAAAGTTGATTAAGGTGAGCAAGAAGGATGTCATAGGCTTGAAATCAGATGGGTGTTGGCTGAGGAAATGTTCAGCAGCAGACAGGCCATGTACATGGGGGACGTTGGTATAGAGGGAGATGCCATCAATGGTGACAAGCAAGGTGTGTGGTGGGAGTGAGATGATCACAGATCTCAGACGATCTAGGAAATGGTTGGTACCTTTAATGTAGGAGTGAAGTCTTTGTACTATGGATTGCAGGTGTTGATCAACTAAGGCAGATATACATTCGGTGGGTGAAGCCAGCAGGTATAGAACCAGGATGACTGGGTTTGTGGATCTTAGGGAGAAGGTAAAAGGTGGGGGTGTGGTTTGGGTGGGGTAAGAAGTTCCTTGGACTGAGGTGTAAGCCCTTGTGAGGGGCCTGAGGTTTTTAGGAGGGACTGCAGGTCAGTTTGAATCACAGGGATGGGATCTTGGTGGCAGATGCTGTATGTAGAGGTGTCAGACAGCTGTCATAGACCTTCACTGACTTACTCCTGTTGGTCAAGCTCCACAGTGGTAGATCCTTAGTCTGTTGGGAGGATAATGATGGAGTCATCAGCTTTTAGGGAATGTAGAGCCCAGAGTTCTGCAGAGGACAGGTTAGGATTATGTTGTAGGGGCTGAGGAAAGGTTGAGAAGCAATACTGGATGTGATGAATTCTTGGAAGGCTTGTAAGGGATGACTTTGTTTCTTGAAACTTGCTTGTCTCTTGGAGTTACTCCCAAAGGCCTAACATTGAAAGTCCCTGTTTCTGGATGTAATCCTACTACACACCAGCCCCTTTAATAGTTTCAAATACAGCATCTCTTGCACTTGCCGGACTAATCTGTGACCTATATGCCTCATCTGCCAATTTCCTGCTCCTCTGTGACTGGACAGTGGGATTTTGGGAGGTGGAAAGAGGATGTAGAGATAAGGCATGGGAAATCTATTTTTGTACAAGGTTGAGAAGGTAATTATGGTCTGCCAAGGCCATAGTGAGACACTGGGTATATTTCAAGAGGGACCACTTGCCACTGCAGATGGGATGGCCATGGGTGGCTACGCTATATGGAAAGGACTTCTAGCTGTGGAATGGGTGGCAGCTGCCGAATTGGACGTATTTCTGGTGGCTGGTAGGTTTGATATGGACAGAGGTACTGATGTAGCCATCTTTGAGATGGAGGTCAACATCAATGATGGTGGCTTGTTGGGTTGAGCAGGACCAGGCGAAGTGAATGGGGGAAAATCTGTTGAAGCTCTGGAGGAATGTGGATAGGATGTCCTCACCCTCAATCCAGATCACAAAAATGTCATCAATGAATCAGAACTAGGTGTTTGGTGTTTAAGAAGGACTCCCCTAGATGGCCCATGAATAGATTGGCATAGGTTGGTGCCATGCCAGTGCCCATAGTTGTACCCCGGATTTGTTTGTGGGTAAAGTCTTTACAGGAGGAGTAATTGTGAGTGAGGATATATTCGGTCATGGTGACTAGGAAGGAGGTTGCAAGTTTAGAATCCGTCAGGTGCTGGGAAAGATACTGTTCAATAGAGGTAAGGCCATCGGCGTTAGGGATGTTAGTGTGAAGGGAAGTGGCATTAACAGTGATGAGCAGGGAACCACATGCGGTAAAGGAACAGGAACTGTTCAGCATTGGTGAAGGAAATGGTTGGTATCTTTTATATAGGAGGGTAGGTTGCGGATAATAGGCTGAAGGTGTTGGTCTATGAGAGCAGAGATTCTAGATGTGGGCGCACAGTAACTGGCCACACTGGGATGTCCTGGGTGGTTGGGTTTATGGACTTCAGGAAGCATGTAGAAGGTCTGAGTGCAGGGAGTGGTAGGGGTGAGGAGAGAGACGGACTCCTGGAAGAGGTTCTGGGATGGGCCTAAGGATTTGAGGAGAGACAGATCCTGCTGGATTTCTGGAATGGGGTCACTGTGGCAGGGTTTATATGTGGAATCTGACAGCTGGAAGAGTCCTTCTGCCAGGTAATCCTTGCGGTTAAAAACAAGGAGGCACTGTCAGCAGGTAGGATTATAAGGTCAGGGTCAGGTTTTAGGTGGTGTATTGCAGTTCTTTCTATGGATGTAAGGTTAGTTTGCATGTCGAAGGATTTGGGGGATATTGGTGAGGCACGGTTCAAGGTTAAGAAATTCTGGAAAATTAACAGGGGGTAATTTGGGAGCAATGGGGTGGATCACAGTTGGATGGAGGAGTGAACTGAGTTAGGCATAGTTCATTATTGGTCTTTGGTTGAGTCTGATTGGTAAGGTTGGTAGTGAAAAAGTGTTTCTACTGTAGGAACTGGGAGAAAGTGAGACGATCTTTAACTAGTCCTATATGATTGAATTTGGGAGTTGGCAAAGGTGAGGTCTTTGAAAGGGACCTCTTCTGCAGCGTTAAGGCTTTTGGAGGAAAGGTTCATGACTATGTTTCAGGTCTGTTTAGGTTCTGGATTCTGTATGGTGGTGAGGGGGAATTTTTGAGGGTGAGGTAAATGTAGTAGGTCTGTGAGACAAGGTTTGTCAGCTATGGGGGAAGTTGTTGCAGAGGTGGTGGATAGTGGTAGCCCAAGGCGGGAGTAGGAAGTGAGCAGGGTGAAGAGTTTTTTTGAGGTGGAGTTGTGCATGTTGCTCTAGTCCCTGGGGGGCAAGAGTTTCAAAGCGTGATATGGGATCCAGAAATCTGGGATTGCAAAGCAGGAGAAGTTTACAGATGGAGAGAAGGTATTTCAAGGAGGTTAGGGCTTGATTGATATGGTTTTGTAGGACGTGTTCATGAGGGTTAAGGACTGGCAGGATCTGAACAGACAGAGGTCATTGTGGAAGGAAGAGTGGCAGCTGGAGTTGGGTAATTTGATGGTAATGCCATTTTGGGGGATCCCATGAGCCAAGCAACCGTACAGGAACAATATGTGCAACTGGGTTCTGGCTAGGGATGAGGGAACATTTCCATACAGATGCAGATGGAAGGGAAAAGAATTCATGGTGGTAGGTAAAAATACACAATATTGCAGAAATAGCACTGAAATAGACCCAAAAAATTCACAAAAATACAATCAAACACATGGGAAAAATCACTAAAAGGATGAAATGGATGAAGTAAGGAGAAACAAGATGACATCTGAGGGAATAGACGGTTAGTGAAAGGCGAAAACCAACTGAAACTGGCATGAAGATACAATGAGATCCAAAAAAAATTAAACAAAAAGATTTAATGTGGGTGCAGCTCAGTTGGTGGATAAGTGTGAAGAAAGTGGGCAGCAGATGTGACTAGATTTGGTGAAGATAGTTTGTGCGAACTGGAGTACAGAGGACAAGGAGTTGAGGTGGGGAGGGATTGATAGGATGAGATAAAAGTTCAGGTGGCACATGAAGATACAGGAAATAACATCTGAAAATACGTGAATGTGGCACAGGAAGAGTGATATATTTGAAGGTACAGGATTAATTATATCAGTGGGAGTAATGGGGGACATGAGATGCTGCACCAACAATCAGTGCAGTTTTGTAGCCATCTGCTGTGTGCGGTTGTGATTTTCGATAAGAGTCTGGCTTGTAGGTGTAGTGCAGTGCAGTTTGTAAGGCAACAAGAGAAACACAGGAATGAAGAGAAAGAAGGATGGACACTGAGTACAGTAATGCATTAGAAAATAGTAATAAAGGAAAACAGCATTGGGTTATGGGATGGAAGAAACGCCATCAGACAAAATCAAACAGTGGAAAATCCAGGATGGAAAGTAACAATATTATGGAAAGGATAGTTGCTATTCACTATATAGAGGAGATGCTGCATCACAGATAGCAAGTTTTTTATATTAAAATAAAAAGGAAGTCCCTTCACTGCCTGTCAGATGATAAACATAAGGAATATAACACGTTACCAAGTCTTGGAAGTCAGTGCATTGCTGTTCTCCACATCCCCACCCTACACCCATTCCCCCCTCTTGTGCCACCCCTCCTCTCTTTCCATTTCTCCTGGCACACACCACTGACATACTTTTTCCTAGCTGCATTCAGTACTGTTCCTCCCTCTTACCACAGTGTAATTTTAGCAATAGAAATGAATGAATAAAAGAAATACAGAAACATGGTTATGGAGAAAGTTTGAGTAAATTAAATCCGATGCTATAAGAAAAACTGTTACAGGGGCACGAATTTTATAATCTAACAATTAGCATAAGTATATGCAAGGGCATTCATCTGAAACAATGTGTGTCAGTTTCAGATCAATTGTTATACATTTCATGTTGTTGTTGTTGTTGTCTTCAGTCCAAAGGCCAGTTTGATGCAGCTCTGTATGCTACTCTATCCTGTGCAAGCCTGTTCATCCCCAATTAACTACTGCAACCTCCATCCCCCCTGAATCTGCTCACTGTACTCATCTCTTGGTCTACCTCTACGATTTTTACTACCCATGCTTCTCTACAGTACTAAACTGGTGACCCATTGATGCCTCAGAATGTGTCCTACCAACTGATCCCTTCTTCTAGTCAGGTTGTACCACAAATTTCTCTTCTCCTCAATTCTATTCAGTACCTCCTCATTAGTTATATGATCTTCCCATCTAATCTTCAGCATTTTTCTGTAGCACCACATCTCAAAAACTTCTCTTCTCTTCTTGTCTAAAGTGTTCATCATCCATGTTTCACTTCCGTAATGGCTACACTCCATACAAATACTTTCACAAAGGGCTTCCTGACACTTAAATCTATACTTGATGTTAACAAAATTTCTCTTCTTCAGAAACGCTTTTCTTGCCACTGCCAGTCTACATTTATATCCTCCCTACTTTAACCATCATTAGTTATTTTGCTTTCCAGATAGTAAAACTCATCTACTACTTTAAGTGTCTCCTGATCTAATTCCCTCAGCATTACTTGATTTAATTTGACTACATTTCATTATCCTCATTTTGCTTTTGCTGACATTCATCTTATATCCTCCTTTCAAGACACTGTCAATGCCATTCAACTGCTCTTCCAAGTCCTTTGCTGTCTCTGACAGAATTACAATGTCAATGGCAAACTTCAAAGTTTTTATTTCTTCTCCTAGGACTTTAATTCGTACTCCAAATTTTACTTTTATGTCCTTTACTGCTTGCTCAATATACATATTAAATAACATCAGGGATAGGCAACAACCCTGTCTCACCCCCTTCTCAAGCACTGCTTCCCCTTCGCTTCGTGCCCTTAACTGTTATAACTGCTATCTGGTTTCTGTACAGATTGTAAACAGCCTTTCGTTCCCTATATTTTATCCCGTCAAAACTGTCAAAAGCTTTCTCTAAGTCTACAAATGCTATAAATGTAGGTTTGCCTTTCCTTAACCTATATCTTATGGGAAGTTGTAGGGTCAGTATTGCCTCGCCTGTTCCTGCATTTCTCCTGAATCCAAACTGATCTTCCCCGAGGTCTGCTTCTAACAGTTTTCCCATTCTTCTGTAAAGGATTCATGTTCGTATTCATAACTTCATATCATCGTAACATATAAAATAAAAATAGCTTCCAGATACACTTTCCAGCCTTATCCAAAAGTGGTGAGTGAAGGTTTCTAATTTACAACAAAAATCTTCAATTTGGTGTACAATTGTCCTTAACAGGTATCATGGTACATGTAAGTGTCATTATACCTATGAAGCGTAAAAAGTTAGTATTTAACTACACTGTAAAACAGGGTATGAAGTATTTAATGGATGTTAGCCGAACTTAATAATATGACCAAAAATACACTCTCATTTGAAATATACTTACTTTTTCGACTCCAGCCTGGTGAAAGCATTGGTTTATAACTAAAAAACTATTACATTCTGACGTAACTGCTGAACTTACCTATAGAATTCCCACAAATCTTGCCAATCTCTGCCCACTTTGCTTTCACACAGTCATGGAAATAATCTTCAAATTTATCTCTAAGATGTTGTCGTTTCTCCATGCCAACCAAAGAAAAGAAAGCAAAGAAATCAACAGGGAAGTTCTCGTTAGCCAGATGATGACATAACTTTCTAACAAACTGCACACAGACATTCTCATTTTCATCCTGTAACGTAAAGTGATACTTGCTAAAATTACTTATTATATTAGACTAATTTATAGCTTCACAGAAAAAAATCGCATTTCAAATGTAAGTATCAACATTGATCATCTCAATGGCACGCAATATGGATCCTGAAAACAAAAACGAAATTACCGCAGGTTAGAGTCTACCTTCCTGTGGAGATCAACATCACTTAAAATAAAACACTAGTGCACCTGAATAGAGTTTGGGGAGGGTATGGAATGTGAGACAGAAGAAGAAATAATCATATCACTCACCAGAAACAATTAGGGGATCCAGTGAAGGCTTGGGAAACTGAATATGAATTTCAGCCTATTCTTTACAAACACGTGGCTACTGGCATCGTCACACCATCTGTGTTTGTACGGGGTGACAATTAGAGAACTATATGAAAAAAATGTAACTATGGTGTGCACACACTTTATTCAATATGTAAACATCACTACAGATATTAAGATTTAGGTTATGATATGTTCGATATGCCTGCCATCATTGGCAATGATGTGGCACATACGAATAGTGAAATTCTGCATGACCAGCTGAAGTGTTGGAACATTGACGCTGTCGATGACCTCCTGAATGGCACTTTGCAGCTCAGCAATGCTTTTGGGGTTACTGATGTACACCTTGTCTTTAATACAGCCCCACAAAAAGGAGTCGCAAGTGTTCAGATCCAGAGAATATGGCGGCCAATTGAGGCTCATGCCAGTGGCCTCTGTGTACCCCAGAGCCAGAATATGGCCCCCTGGGGAGCTTCCGGACATAAGAAATTCTCCTGCTTCAATGGGGTCGAGCTCTGTCTTGCATGAACCATATCTTGTCGAAATTGGGGTCACTTTGGATAATGGAGATGAAATCATCTTCCAAAACCTTCACATATTTTGTTTGGTAGTCAATGTGCCATCAAGGAATATCACACTGATTGTTCTGTGACTGGACATTGTTCACCCTCAACAGGTGACTGTGTGGTGTGCAGACATTTCTATCACGAAATGAAGATTCTCAGTCCCCAAAATGCGCCAATTTTGCTTTTTGATGAACTCATCCAAATCAAACCATGCATGTGCATACTAATTCCATTGCCAGCCGTGCAGTTTGAACGTCCTAAAGCAAACTGTTTAAAAGTTATGACAATTTTATTTCATATAGTTCAATAATTGTCACCCTGTATGTGACTTCATGGACAACACTAAAATGAATTTTGTTTCATCTGTTGATAATATATTAAACAAATTCCTAACTTATCTGAATGTTGACTGCATCGTGGATTTGGAAAAGTGTTGTGTGGAGTAGCTGTTGGAACAGATTGTGGACAAAAATGAAGCTCTTCACCCTTATAGTTCAAGGAATCAACTATCCTTACCTGCCTGTTAGTCAGTATAGTAGGAGATATACCCTGTAATTTTCCATGTGAAATACAATTTCCAATATCACTCATAAATCTTACAGCAGCCTTGATTCAATACCCAGTCACAGGTTTCTGCACTATGAATACTGAGCTACAGCACTATAGCGTCTGAAAAGCTAAGGTACAGTCAATGACACAAAATTGGACTTTTCCATTAATAAACTAACAACCACAAAACATTGTAGAATAATGAATAGCCAGAGTATTATCATTTCGCTATGGGATGTCTAGTTGTAAAACACTGGAAATTAATGACGGCAAATTTGCTCTTATTCATTATTTGTTTCTGTATCAGTTTCGCACAATTTTCAGGATTTTTGCCTCCATCTTTGCACATCTGCTCTGAATTAATATTTGTATAATACAGATAAGTGTCCATAGATACATTGTGTTATGAAGTCGTTAGTGTGTGATAGTTTTCTGATGGTTCAGTTAAGCTCACTTTACAGTTAATTTTGAAGCAAGCTTAAAATTAAGATTTCTATTGTATTAAAATTGTAAGTGAAAGATGGGACTGGAATTGTTAGGTAAATGATGGGATGTGGACAACATTGTGAATATAGCTGATTCATGTAGTAAATGATTGTTAATATTATTTACAATAATGAGGGAGAGGCTTTACTTAGCCCTTCTAGTGACTCGATTACTCAAACATTTAAGTAAAGCTTATCTCCAGGTCACTTTCCAAAAGCATTAACCCATTACACATTCATTCTAAGGTGTAACCTGGCTCCCCTGGGAGAAAGAGGCAAAGCTTGTCGCAACAGCCAGTGCACTGTGAGCCAATCGCAGCTTCAGCTGCCAGAATCCTCTACTCAGAGGCCAAGTTAAAGTGTGCGATCTGTATGCATAAGAGCAATGATGTATCAGTGTGCTCGTAAACTGCACTCTGGTTCAAGTCAAACAGTGGGCACTTGAATGGTCTCTATATAAGTACTCGCCATGAATGGCAATGTAGGACTCAGCTGTAGAACTTAACATCTCAAAACAAAGAAACATGTACATTTGTCTGCTAGCAGAAGTTGGTTCAAGGCAGAATTCCAGAAACAATAATGTAGCCGTTTCAAGTGCGACGTGTTTCGAACTATGGTTGCATAAGATAGCAGCAGAGGTTGGGCCTGAAGAACTCTATGACATTGCCAACACCAGCAAGCAATTGCACAGTAGCCATTACCAAATGTTTTGTGCACTCCACTTTGCATTGTATTGTGCATAGGTTGTTATTTTCTTTTCTTGTTTTGAAACAAGCAAAAAGACTAATCTTGATCCTTCACATGGTTCGAGTTCAACTCTCACAACACCAGAAGGGATCAGCAACATGTGTCAATTCTGCTTCTGCAGGAACACATTTCTTTATATTCCCAGCCACCTGTTATGTTGTATTGTTTGCAACACAGTGACCACATCGAGAATCTTCCCGTAAAGCGCAAATAGAGCCACTTTTGGCTCCACTTCCAACTCTTCATACCCTGTCAGTTCTATCTGTAGCATCCTCAACTATGGGTCCCACAGCTCACAAACGGGCTCAGGAATATACTAATCAGACCTTATATGCCACAGGTTCTTCTGCAAATTTTGTAATAATTGAAAAGGGTGGGGAAAAAAATAATTATGAGGAACACCTTAAATCAGATAAGTACTCTGTCCACCAGCAAAAAATAACATTGCTTCTCAAGAGAAACAATCAGTTGCTGAAAGCTTAACTAGATCCAAAAGAAGAAAACAAGCAGACTATTTTGGAAAAAGCAGTTGAAGTCTTTGCAGAATGAAGTTTGTCAGCAGACAGCACTAATTATACAGAATAAATATTTATCCTCTTTTATTATTATTTTATTATCTGTAACTTTTTTTGTAATCAATTTTGTATTTAGGTATGTTAGTGAGGCAAACTTCTAAATTTATATGTTTAACGCTCCATAAAAAGAATAGATGTTCATTTTGCCAAAAACTCAAAACCATGCTGACATCTGCACCCTGCTTCATGCCCTTTTCTCCCAATTGCCCCTTGGTTGTGGAAGCCGATGTACCTACGATATTGGAGTGGTCTTGGAACACAGGGACGGGGTTGGTTCCAAACAGTGTACTGCATATGCATCCAAGGCCCTGATCCCAGCATAGCCCACAGAAAAAGACACCTTGACAATAGTGTTCGCAGTCAAGAAATTTCATGTCTACCTCTTTGAAATGCAGTTCTCTCTAATTACAGATCATGAAATATTACTGTATCTCATTGCCCTATCAGAACACCTCGGAGAGCATTAAAGATAAACACCAGCCCTAATTGCCTGATTGTAAAGTGACCTGTTTCCAAATTACATACAAAAGTAACCACTATTTCAGTATACATATAATTCGAAAATGACGTTTTGCTGAGTAACATTGTTCTTGTGTGAAACACAATATAAATGTGAAATTAATACTGTAACAAATCGAAAGAAATGTAGTACATGGTCAGGATGTACCAGTAAACCTATCATTATAAAATTACTACAGCAAATTAAATAGAACATACAAATAAAGCATGTTAATTGAATCTCCGATATATGTTAGCACTAAAATTCAGGCACTAGTTGATTTGTTATAAACAAATTTAGAAATGTAATTGTTACCTGTAACCCCCCCCCCCCCTCAAGAACCATGGACCTTGCCGTTGGTGGGGAGGCTTGCGTGCCTCAGCGATACAGATAGCCGTACCGTAGGTACAACCACAATGGAGGGGTATCTGTTGAGAGGCCAGACAAACGTGTGGTTCCTGAAGAGGGGCAGCAGCCTTTTCAGGAGTTGCAAGGGCAACAGTCTGGATGATTGACTGATCTGGCCTTGTAACAATAACCAAAACGGTATTGCTGTGCTGGTACTGCGAACGGCTGAAAGCAAGGGGAAACTACGGCCGTAATTTTTCCCGAGGGCATGCAGCTTTACTGTATGATTAAATGATGATGGCGTCCTCTTGGGTAAAATATTCTGGAGGTAAAATAGTCCCCCATTCGGATCTCCGGGCGGGGACTACTCAAGAGGATGTCGTTATCAGGAGAAAGAAAACTGGCGTTCTACGAATCGGAGCGTGGAATGTCAGATCCCTTAATCAGGCAGGTACGTTAGAAAATTTAAAAAGGGAAATGGATAGGTTAAAGTTAGATATAGTGGGAATTAGTGAAGGTCGGTGGCAGGAGGAACAAGACTTCTGGTCAGGCGAAAACAGGGTTATAAATACAAATTCAAATGGGGTAATGCAGGAGTAGGTTTAATAATGAATAAAAAAATAGGAAAGCGGGTAAGCTACTACAAACAGCATAGTGAACGCATTATTGTGGCCAAGATAGACGCGAAGCCCACACCTACTACAGTAGTACAAGTTTATATATCAACTAGCTCTGCAGATGACGAAGAAATTGAAGAAATGTATGATGAAATAAAAGAAATTATTCAGATAGTGAAGGGAGACGAAAATTTAATAGTCATGGGTGACTGGAATTCGAGTGTAGGAAAAGGGAGAGAAGGAAACGTAGTAGGTGAATATGGATTAGGGCTAAGAAATGAAAGAGGAAGCTGCCTGGTAGAATTTTGCACAGAGCACAACTTAATCACAGCTAACACTTGGTTTAAGAATCATGATAGAAGGTTGTATACATGGAAGAACCCTGGAGATACTAAAAGGTATCAGATAGATTATATAATGGTAAGACAGAGATTTAGGAACCAGGTTTTAAATTGTAAGACATTTCCAGGGGCAGATGTGGACTCTGACCACAATCTATTGGTTATGAGCTGTAGATTAAAACTGAAGAAACTGCAAAAAGGTGGGAATTTAAGGAGATGGGACCTGGATAAACTGAAAGAACCAGAGGTTGTACAGAGTTTCAGGGAGAGCATAAGGGAACAATTGACAGGAATGGGGGAAAGAAATACAGTAGAAGAAGAATGAGTAGCTTTGAGGGATGAAGTAGTGATGGCAGCAGAGGATCAAGTAGGTAAAAAGACGAGGGCTAGTAGAAATCCTTGGGTGACAGAAGAAATATTGAATTTACTTGACGAAAGGAGAAAATATAAAAATGCAGTAAATGAAGCAGGCAAAAAGGAATACAAACGTCTCAAAAATGAGATCGACAGGAAGTGCAAAATGGCTAAGCAGGGATGGCTAGAGGACAAATGTAAGGATCTAGAGGCTTATCTCACTAGGGGTGAGATAGATACTGCCTACAGGAAAATTTAAGAGACCTTTGGAGATAAGAGAACCACTTGTATCAACATCAAGAGCTCAGATGGAAACCCAGTTCTAAGCAAAGAAGGGAAAGCAGAAAGGTGGAAGGAGTATATAGAGGGTCTATACAAGGGCGATGTACTTGAGGACAATATTATGGACATGGAAGAGGATATAGATCACGATGAAATGGGAGATACGATAATGCGTGAAGAGTTTGACAGAGCACTGAAAGACCTGAGTCGAAACAAGGCCCCCGGAGTAGACAACATTCCATTGGAACTACTGACAGCCTTGGGAGAGCCAGTCCTGACAAAACTCTACCATCTGGTGAGCAAGATGTATGAAACAGGCGAAATACCCTCAGACTTCAAGAAGAATATAATTATTCCAATCCCAAAGAAAGCAGGTGCTGACAGATGTGAAAATTACCGAACAATCAGTTTAATAAGCCACAGCTGCAAAATACTAACACGAATTCTTTACAGACGAATGGAAAAACTAGCAGAAGCCGACCTCTGGGAAGATCAGTTTGGATTCCATAGAAATACTGGAACACGTGAGGCAATAGTGACCTTACAACTTATCTTAGAAGAAAGATTAAGGAAAGGCAAACCTACGTTTCTAGCATTTGTAGACTTAGAGAAAGCTTTTGACAATGTTGACTGGAATACTCTCTTTCAAATTCTAAAGGTGGCAGGGGTAAAATACAGGGAGCAAAAGGCTATTTACAATTTGTACAGAAACCAGGTGGCAGTTATAAGGGTCGAGGGACATGAAAGGGAAGCAGTGGTTGGGAAGGGAGTAAGACAGGGTTGTAGCCTATCCCCGATGTTATTCAATCTGTATATTGAACAAGCAGTAAAGGAAACAAAAGAAAAATTCGGAGTAGGTATTAAAATCCGTGGAGAAGAAATAAAAACTTTGAGGTTCGCCGATGACATTGTAATTCTGTCAGAGACAGCAAAGGACTTGGAAGAGCAGTTGAATGGAATGGACAGTGTCTTGAAAGGAGGATATAAGATGAACATCAACAAAAGCAAAACGAGGATAATGGAATGTAGTCAAATTAAATCGGGTGACGCTGAGGGAATTAGATTAGGAAATGAGACACTTACAGTAGTAAAGGAGTTTTGCTATTTAGGGAGTAAAATAACTGATGATGGTCGAAGTAGAGAGGATATAAAATGTAGACTGGCTATGGCAAGGAAATCGTTTCTGAAGAAGAGGAATTTGTTAACATCGGGTATAGATTTAAGTGTCAGGAAGTCATTTCTGAAAGTATTTGTATGGAGTGTAGCCATGTATGGAAGTGAAACATGGACGGTAAATAGTTTGGACAAGAAGAGAATAGAAGCTTTCAAAATGTGGTGCTACAGGAGAATGCTGAAGATTAGATGGGTAGATCACATAACTAATGAGGAAGTATTGAATAGGACTGGGGAGAAGAGAAGTTTGTGGCACAACTTGACCAGAAGAAGGGCTCGGTTGGTAGGACATGTTCTGAGGCATCAAGGGATCACTAATTTAGTATTGGAGGGCAGCGCGGAGGGTAAAAATCGTAGGGGGAGACCAAGAGATGAATACACGAAGCAGATTCAGAAGGATGTAGGTTGCAGTAGGTACTGGGAGATGAAGAAGCTTGCACAGGATAGAGTAGCATGGAGAGCTGCATCAAACCAATCTCAGGACTGAAGACCACAACAACAACAACACCATAATTAGTCAGAAAATGTTATATTAACTCATAACTAAGTTGAAAACAGGTTCACCTTGTTCAGCACTGAGATTGTAAATTTTTAGCAATGTGTATCTCATATTCGGTTTAACTTTTAATTGTGATTTTACATAAAATTGTAATTTTCATTGTAGGTAATTGTTAACAAAAGTATAAATAGAGGTCACGCATGTGCCTTGGAGCACTCGGTTTTTGGCTAGGGTTGTGAGCAAATGTATTGTAGGCTCACTCGTTTGTTGATTGTTGTGAATACTGTGTTGTTTGATGTCAACTTTGGGTACATGTGATGTAACTGGTACAGTTCACCAGGCTCGGACACCAGAGTCCTGGAAATATATTGGTGTTAAAACTGCACTGTACTTTGGAATTTATTTGGGAGTCTTCCACAATCCTTTTCATAGGCTGCCCAGCGACGAGACATGAATCCAGGAATTCTACAAAACCCCAAGAACTAAACAACTCTCAATGTTGGTAGAATTGACGCGAAAACAACAGCACATTGACTGGCCATTTCACTCAAAAGTCAAAACATTTGCAATGCGGAGGTGGGAAAATATAAACATCTCAACATGGTGGAGGAGCTGGGATCAAGTGGAAGACTGTGCAGAGGACGACTCGCAAGAATTCCATGTACAAGAGGCAGGAACCATACTCTTGTACGTTGCAGACTGTGCCACGGACGTCGCCAGGAGCAAAAGTGATATTCTGGAATGACATCGCGAATGAATCAGATAAGTACCCATTTTACTTGTGTCCTACAATTTTCTGTTTTTGTTTCATTGTGTGCGTGTGACAATTTCAATTGATAGGCAGGAAAGTGTTTTGTCTAGTGTTTAGCCACTTTGATCAAAATGAGCGAAACTCAGTTAAATCGAATAGGCATGACCACGCGGTCAGGCCGTCAATTTCATGCTTCAACTCCAAATGTACACTTAAACAGTGAAGCAAATTCCGCGAGCAGTACTTGTTCGCCTTTTCATGGTTTTTCGGGAGCAAATCAGCAACCGAATTTAATTGATCAGATATCTCAATTGTTGAATAATAAACTAGAACAACTGATAACTCAAAATAACCAATTAGGTAGCAACATGAAAGAGGTCACAGAAAAGCTGGACCAATATTTGAAATCACTGAGAGAAGAAATCAATGCAACAAATAACAAAGTACAAATTGTTACATAGAAAGGATAGAAACCAAAGTTTACTGTTTGGAGGCTTTCACAATCTCCGAATTTAAAGAAACAAACAAAAGCATTGCATTAGTTAACGAACGTGTCAAAAACAAGGAAGTAGTCGTTTTAAATGAATTAGTGAACCGAAAAGACGAGTTAAAAATGTTGCAGGAACTCATTGTTTCAGAAAAAGAATTGGTAGGGGAAAGATTGAAATTAAATTCTGAAGTAGTTTCTGATAAGATATTTCGTATTGACGAGAAAGTAGAAATTGTAACAATAGAACTGCAAACAGTCAGCTCTGAAGTTTCAAAATTGCAAAATAATATAATGCCCAATTTTGATTCAAACCAGATGTTTGTGCATAATTGTAACAATGTTAGTTTAAAATGTTACCCAGGTGATGCGAAATTGCATCCGGTTGACTTTGTGCATCAGTGCAAAGACAGTTTCCAATCTAACATGCCAGAGTCTGCTAAAGTTAAATTTGTGAAACGTTTTTTGGATGGTGAAGCCCTTACATGGGCGAACCAAAACAATGATACAAATACTACATCTTTTGCCGATTTTGAACGCCAATTCTTGGCAAAGTTGTGGTCGGAAAACAAACAGGCAAGAATAAAATCTGAATTTCTTAACGGTAGCTAATATCACACAGGTCTTGCAATTAGCATGCGAGAATTTTGTGAAAAACAATTAAAGACATAGTCGCATTTGAGCAAACCATTGGACGAACTGATACAGATTGACGCACTGAAACGGTGCCTACCGCACCGTTTTCAGTGGGGACTTGTATATGGACCAGATGACAGTGTTGACAAATTTTTACGTTATGTAGACAAAATTGACCGTGCATGGCAGAATGATGACAGACAGTCCAATCAAAACCTCAGAAACACTCACAATAGGAATGGGGGGTCACAACAATATAATGGACACAGAAGTAATAACTGGCATGCTAACCAAAACAGTAGTTACAACAGACACTAAAACCATCAAGAACAGAGAAACAGTAACCAGCTTCACAACAGAAATTCCAACCAGGGAAACAGGTAACCACCTCGTTGGGAGCCTGTCAATTTGAGGTGAATAATTATGGCACAAATCAGGCAAATAGGAGGTTAAAGAGACGGAAATATAAAAGCAATCATAATTGTAATGTAAATAGGGACTACTACTTAGATGATACTAGTTATAAGCAAAACTTCTGGGATCACATATTGAGTGAATTGAATAATGCACATACTCAAGCAGGACCACAGTTTGAACTTAATGAACATGAATTAGCATTAATTGATGACACATTAACACCCGATGTAGACAGAACTTATGATATGTATGGTATCACTAGCTTGTTTTCTGATGAAGGTAAAGATAATGAGGTATCTATATTAGTAGAAATTGGTAGCCAAAATGAGGAAATAACACCTGACTTAGATAATGTTGAACACTTTGTAGTTAAGGCAGATGTGCATGCAGAGGCATCACACACAGGTTATTTTGATGGTGATTTTGATAAAGATAGTGCTGTGAAGGATGATGTATTTGATGATATATGTACACAAGAGAAATTAGGTGGCATTATTTATGTTGAAGTTATTGATAATGGTGTTGCAGCTGAAAGCAACTCTGAATGCGAAGTTGGTTCATGTGACGATATTAAGAGTGCAAACAATGTATTGGTACCAATTTGTATAAAAGAAATCTTAAGTAAATCTACTAATAAGAAGGAACAAGCTAAGTTGATAGGTGAGAAGATTTTGGAATCTATTATCAGTAAAAGTGAAGTTCATTTAGAAAATAAGGAGAATGAAGTCATCAAATCAAATCCATCCATGAAAGATAATTTTAAGTCTAGTGAAAGTAAGGTATCTGTTTCATGTGTATTTGATTCCAGTCATAATGACACTCAATCTTATGCTGATTCTGACATTGAAACCTGTGGTGAAGAAGTATGTAACAACATCGATACAACTGAATTAGAAAGTGACTTGTTGGCAGAGAATGTTAATAGTGACCCAAATATTACCTTAGGTAGCCCTTACGTAGAAATAAGCATTAACAATTGGTCAGGACTTTGTTTGACACTGGCAGTCCCATTAGTAGTATCTCAGACAAGTTGAGGAACAGGATAAAAGACATGGAAAGTTACATCGAATTTCCAATCACGGGTGTACGGATTAAAGGTGCCACTGGCAAGTTTAGTAAGTTAATAAATAAACAAGCTTTAATTACATTTTCTGTTGGCAACATTAATTTTGAACATGGTTGTTTAGTTATTCCAGACCTCAATGAGCAAATGATTTTAGGGATGGACTGGATAGTTAAAGCAAAGGTGAGTTTTGATTGGTAAAATTCAGAATTACTGTTCACTGAACAAAAGACCAGTATTCAAGGAAAAATAGTGATCCAGTTAAATTCAAGTACAAGCAGTAGTAACCATATTAGGGAAATAGTTTATCCAGAGTGTAGCCGTTACATGGAGGAAGAGGAAAATAGGGATCACAATAACCAGAATTTGGTTGATGATAGTTACTCCCTAACCATATCAGAAAAGGTAAAAGAAGCAAATGACTTGACTGAGTCTGAAAAGCAGGAATTATAAAATTTTCTCTGGGAAAACTGTAGCATTTTTTGTTATCAACCTGGTAGGGTCAAAGATTATGAATGTCATTTGAAGTTAAAGCCACACGAACCCTTTGTCATTAAGCCTTATGGGGTACCCATCTGTAAGAGGAAGGAAGTGGAGAGGGAACTCCAGAAAATGCAAAAATTGAGAATAGTAGAGAGAAGTCACAGTCCATATAACAGCCCGATGGCCTGTATTTCAAAAAAGGATGGTGGTGTTAGGCTGGTATTGGATTCACGTCACCTGAATAAGTTTATAGAAAGAGAAACAGATCATCCTGAATCCATGGAGGAACTCCTGTACAAATTCAATGACACAAAATATTTTTCTAGCCTGGATTTGACCTCAGGTTTTCATCAAATCACATTAGCACAGGATTCAAGGCAGTACACAGCCTTTTTATATAATGGTAAATGTTTTCATTATTGTGTTGTTCCATTCGGGCTGAATGTGTCTGTAGCTGAGTTTATTCGAGCTTTGGATCATGTGATTGGAAGTGAACTACTATCTAAACTAATTATTTATGTGGATGATATATTAATAACCAGCAAAACTTGGGAGGAACACCTTGATACTTTGTACAAATTAGCCAATAAGTTCAGACAAGGTGGTATGACCCTTAAATTAAGTAAATGCAAATTTGGAGTATCAGGCTTCAAAGTTTTTAGGCCATATAATTAACAGAGAAGGCATTCTACCTGACAGTGATAAAATTTCTGCAATTGTCCAGTTTCCATGACCAAAGAACAAGAAACAGCTGAGGTCATTTTATGGTCTATGTATATTTTATTGTAAGTATGTCAGCACCCAAGCTTTAAATGCACCGTGTTTGAGAGAGCTATTAAAAAAGAACACCATATGGGAATTGACAGATCAGTGTCAAGCAGCATTCGATGAGATCAAACAACAACTAAATAACAGTCAATTACTCCACAGACCTGACCTTTCACTACCATTTTGGCTAATGAGAGATAGTTCAGATCACGGATTGGGTGTACATTTGTTTCAACAGAAGAAAATTGATGGAAAAATAGAATATCATTAAATCAGTTTTGCCACCCGAGGTCTGCAGAAACATGAACGTAATTACACAGTGACTGGGAAGGAACTACTTGCCATTGTATTGGGTTTCACTAAATACATGAACTATCTAGCAGGTCATAAAGTCATAGTTTTCACGGATCACAAAGCTCTACGTTATATTCAAGACTGTAAACTTTTCAATAGTAGATTAACCAGGTGGGCTATATTTTTACAACAATTTGATTATAGCATTCAGTATATAAAAGGGGATCAGAATATAATTGCTGACGTGTTGTCTAGATTACCTAGGAGGGGGGGGGGGGGGGGGGGGTCAGGAAGAAGAACTACTGGATAACAAAGTGTTTAAAATAATGTACATGAGAGGGATTAAGGGTGAAAAGGAAATTACTAACATTTACAGTCAGCTTAGGAGATACCAGAACCAGGATGATGATTTGAAACTTGTGAAAAGCCTTATTGGTAAAAAGGGTTAAGGTTGGCATGTATTATCAAAACTTTAAAGGTATTTTATTCACTGACACTGACTCTGACATCTGGAAGGTTTGTTGGCCTAGACAATGTGTTGATGTTTTAATTAAGTACACACATGAGAGCTATGGACACTGTGGAATCATGAAATGCACTGACAAACTTAAGGAAAATGTCTATTTTAATAATATGTTTAGAAGAGTAAGACAGGTTATACAAAAATGTGATCGGTGTCAAAGAGTAAAAGTCACAAATCAGAAATACCAAGGTTATTTACAAAGTATTGTGCCAAAAGGCAAATTGGAACTAATAGGAATTGATTTGTTTGGCCAACTGCCGAGAACTAAAGAGGGTTATACATATTTGTTTGTAGTTGTTGACTTATTCACTAAACTAGTAAAATTGTATCCACTAAAGAAGGCAACAAGCAGGAAAATTTTAAACTGTTTCTGTAATGATTACTTCACACAGATTGGAAAACCAAAAGCTATTCTTTCAAACAATGGGAGCCAATTTACATCTAACGTTTGGAAAGATTTCATGAAAGATGAAGACATTAAGCATGTCCTTATATCTGTTTATTCTCCATCTTGTAACCCAACTGAGTGCTATATGCGTGAAATAGGCAGGCTTTGTAGAACTTACTGCTCTCAAGATCATACAAATTGGTCAAGTTACATATGTGATTTTGAAGATGTTTTGAACACCTTACAACATACAACAACTGGCTTTACGCCTTATGAAGTCCATTTTAACAAACACCCACCAAACATCTTGCATGAATTGATTAATTTCCCTGTCTGTAATGAGTTAACACCGGACGAGAGAATGGAAATAGTAAAGAAAAATATTGAAACACACTTTGCCAAGAGAAAGCTTAAACATGATTCAAAATGAAAGTTTACACAGTACAATGTAGGTGATTTAGTCTTAACCAAAAGTTATGGGAAATCCAAGGCAATCAACAGAGAGATCAAGAAATTTTTCGATATTTACATTGGTCCATTTGAAGTTTATGAAAGACCACATCCAAACGCCTACCGACTTATCTATCCCAAATCAAAAAAGCTATTTGGTTTAAGAAATGTCACTCAGTTGAAACCTTATGTGCAATAATTGCAATCCCTCAGGGGGGTACACAATCTTTGAGTACTATGCGTGTGGCTTATGCAAGGTGCCCCAGCTAATGTGACATTTTCTTTTCGAAAACACTGATGCCACATTCTACGATACCTTTCTGACACACAAACTTCCAACAATACATATGATAATTTTTCGTACCTATGTTTGCTTATATTTGTTATGTAAGATATTTTCATGTGATTTAATTTGTAGTATAAGATACATTTTGTTTTGATTGAGTAATCTGCATCATCAGATGTATTGATAATTTGACATTTACATCCTACCGATTGTGACTATTACTGATATGTGAGGACTATGATTTGCCAGGAAAAACCAATATGTATTTTCTAGTGAGGAACAGTTACACATCTTTACAGACAACAGACCATACTGTATTTATATCAGCTTATGCAGAAATGAAAGGTGGACTGTGTGAAGATACACTAAGCTTATTAATACATACTTAAAGATTGTATGGTACATTTGTGCAGTTAAGAAGAACTATATACATCTTTTTACTCTTTTTATCTTATATAGGTTATCCACAAGGAAGGAATTACTATGTTCTGCTTCACATACCATTATACGATTGACAACTGAATTAACGTGTTACTATATATAAGACCACATGAGATGTTGAAAGACATTATGATTTATGAAAGGGTTGAAGTGATTTATGCTGTTAAGAAGGGATTATCACCATGATATACTATATACATGTTTCACTCAGTTATGTACACACGAGAGAGATGTTGAAATTGGTATGAATTGTTGAGAATTGTCTTGAAATAAGGTAAGTGATGTTGTGATTTGCATTTGTATTAAGGATTTGAGGTTGCCGACTCATTCCTGTTTCTGTTTCACATGAATTGATGTTTACAGTTTATTGATGGAAGTTGGCTTGATTTAATATTGCATTTTCATAGGGGTATTTGGATGAGAATAATGATGATAGGTTTAGGTTATATGATATGCAATGCTGCTGAGGTGGTTCGGTGGTATTCAACGCTCATTTATTAATGGTTTTGATGATTAGTTTAGTTGAGAGGATTATGATGATGATGATATGGTGCAGCCACACGCAACGGAACTTATGAATGATTTGAATCACATGAAGTAGAACTCTTATACATGTTGATTGAAGGAAATGCTGATGTGAAATTAAACTTGAGAGTTATTTTGAACAACTATGACAATGCATAGCACACAAATCACATTGAAAAACTATTATTTTACATTAGTCACATCCCACAAGACACAATCTGGAGACTAGTTTGGTATTGAGGGGTAGGAAATGACAACTTTAATAGACAGACTGAGGACTTTGACGAAATGAAATATAAGATGACATGTGACAAGGTTCTGGATTTTTTTTACAGAATCTCCTTACTGCAAGGTTGCTAACTATATCACAATTACATTTTCACTTGCTTAAGTGTATCTTGCCACTTTCAGGAATTTTACTGACGTAATACTTATTTTGTCACAATTTATTAAATCTTGAAGCTGTCTCTCTGTGTTAATTTGATCTGACTTTCTGGATGTCTGGTAAACATTTTGAAACGTTATTGCATTTGATGTACAAAGCCAAGAAATATTGACTATACATAGTATATTCAGATACTTGTGACAACAACCCAGATTGGATATAAATGAACAGTTTCTATACTGTCACAATATAAAAATACAAATATAATTTTGAATATTCATTTTTGATAAGATTTGTAAAATATTTTATGGTATTGCAAACTGTTAGGATAAATTTTATTCTTCTGTCTTTTATATGATAATATTACTCTAGAACATGTCATGTGGAAACTTTAAAAGTGCTAGGTAATCAATCCAATCAAATTTGCAATTTGTTAACTTAGTTGTGTCTGAGTGTTTGAAGGAGGGAAAATTAATGGACACTCTAGAAGTGACACAACAAGGACGCTCTAGAAGTGATAGTTCGGAAAAACATTCATTCAGAAAATTTTATGTAAATATTGATTTTGTAAAAGTTTGGAAATTTCTTTGTAATCTCATAATTCCAATTCTTGTTTTCTTGATGTATATGTTTGTAGCTATTTGGAAAATTCATCTGTATGTAAAGTTGCATGATTCAATTTTGTACCTTTTAAGATATATATTCAGTTTGTGTTATTTTGTCCAACTAGTACTGTATCACATCAATCACACTAATATTTCTGTGAGAAGAGTTTCGTCTATCAGGCTAGGCAAAACTCTTCGGGGGGTACTGAAATATTACTGTATCTCATTGCCCTATCAGAACACCTCGGAGAGCATCAAAGATAAACACCAGTCCTAATTGCCTGATTGTAAAGTGACCTGTTTCCAAATTACATACAAAAATAACCACTATTTCAGTATACATATAATTTGAAAATGATGCTTTGCTGACTAACATTGTTCTTATGTGAAAAACAAAATATAAATGTGAAATTAATACTGCAACTAATCGAAAGAAATGTAGCACATGGTCAGGATGTATCAGTAAACCTATCATTATAAAATTACTACAGCAAATTAAATAGAACATATAAATAAAGCATGTTAATTGAATCTCCGATATATGTTAGCACTAAAATTCAGGCACTAGTTGATTTGTTATAAACAAATTTAGAAATGTAATTGTTACCTGTAACATAATTAGTCAGAAAATATTATATTAACTCGTAACTAAGTTGAAAATAGGTTCACCTTGTTCAGCACTGAGATTGTAAATTTTTAGCAATGTCTATCTCATATTCGGATTAACTTTTAATTGTGATTTTACATAAAATTGTAATTTTCCTTGTAGGTAGTTGTTAACAAAAGTATAAATAGAGGTCACGCATGTGCCTTGGAGCACTCGTTTTTTGGCTAGGGTTGCGAGCAAATGTATTGTAGGCTCACTCGTTTGTTGATTGTTGTGAACACTGTGTCGCTTGATGTCAACTTTGGGTACATGTGATGTAACCGGTACAGTTCACCAGGCTCGGACACCAGAGTCCTGGAAATATATTGGTGTTAAAACAGCTCTGTACTTTGGAATTTATTTGGGAGTCTTCCGCAATCCTTTTCATAGGCTGCCCAGCGACGAGACATGAATCCAGGGATTCTACAAGACCCCGAGAACTAAACAACTCTCAATGTTGGTAGAATTGACGTGAAAACAAAGTCAAAACATTTGCAACACGGAGGTGGGAAAATACAAACATCTCAATCACAAGCCATTGGTGGCATTATTCTGACTGCATTCCAGCCTCCCAGAATGAACAGGCTAATGCCTCCAGTGCTGGCGTTGTTTCTCAGTGCCTACAATTATACTACCTGGTACAAGCTGATAGCCCAGCGTTCTAATGCTGACTCACTATCCCACCTACCAGCTGGCCTGGACTCTGGTTTCGACCAACAGGGGGACCTCTGCTTCCACATCGATGCTGAACTACAACATAAGTTGGACGGTTTTCCCCTTAGGGCCATGTGTGTTGCTGCTGCAATGCAACGGGACCCTGCCCTGGGACAGGTCCTTCATTATTTATCCATGGCTGGCCCCATTATCTCACTCGTTGACTGACAACAGAGCTCCGCACTGGGAAGCAGCTTTCTCAGAGACTCTTGGCTGTGGATGACATCATCTTTCGGATACTGAGATGGAGGCACACATTAAGTGGTTATTCTGATGGAACTGAATTGTTGGGTATTGATTTTACTGCACCTGGGTCACTGGAACATGTCTTGCATGAAGACAATGGCGAGCCGCCTTATGTAATGGCCTGGGATCAATGGCAACATCGAAAAGATGGTCCATAGTTGTGCAGTACGCACTCAGCACCAGGCAGCGCCCCCTTAGTCCTTTCCCCCTGCCCTACTCCTTGTCTCCCTTGGGACTGCATCCATATCGATTTTACATGCCCATTCTTGTGTTCTACATGGTTGTTTATTTAAAGTACCCCTATGTCATACACAAGGCATGCACCATGGCCAGGGCCACTCTTAGCACCTTAGCCCAAGTTTTGGCCATCAAGGGGATGCCTCGCACATTGTTCTCTGACAATGGTCCACAATTCACAGCCTCTGCCTTCAGGACTTCCGTGCCACTAATGGCGTCAAACACATGTGTAGCCCTCCATTCCACCCTTCCTCCAATGGTGAAGCTGAACATCTGGTCCTGACTTTTAAGAAGCAGCTAAAGAAGGTCATCAAATCCTCCACCGCTAAAGTGGTCTTTACTTTGTTTCTGAGCATGTATCGCACCACACCAATTGACAATCATAGCCCTGCGGAGTCCTCTATGGTCGCCAGCCTCAGACTTTGCTTCATCTCCTTACACCGTTGCTGCTGGAACCTCACTCGCATTCCTCCTGGTGTAGCACCCCTGGCATTGTAGTGTGGGCACATTCCCATGTGAATGCTGGTGCTTGAACATCAGCAACAGTAGTGTCCACCCACAAGTGACAAGTTGGTCCAAACGCAGAAAGGGCTCTAGCCCTTTCACCACAACCAGCTTCATCCTTGGACACAAGCATCCTCTCCACAGCCACCTCTTCTACCACCTTCTGGTTTGCCCTCTGGCTCACTGTTGATCTGCGGTTCCCCTGGGATGCCCATCTCCAGTGCTGTTCTGGTGGTCACTACCACTCATACTTCCACCCCACAGCCTACAGCTGATGAGAGTGTACCTTTGCCTGTACCTTCATTCCACCTTCCACAGTACCTCCATGGTATTTCCAGTGGCATGTATGTTTTCGGGGGGTGGGACCTGGTATCGAGCTGCGCAGAAGTTGAAAGCCCACCAGAGCAAATGGACCTTGACGAATTATAGAAGGCAGTGGTGTTGCAGTGCTGCACTCACCTAGTAAGTGCATCACTTCCCATCAAGCATATACACCATCCAATATTGTCCCTTGTGGCCAGCATAAATACCACCCCACCTAGACCACTCCATCAGTTGTGTACTACGTTTGATAGTGTTCATTACTATCTCCACTGTACTATTGACTACTCATCAACAGCTTCGCTTTGGTATTGGTTTTCCTTTTTGGTCTCGATTTGGAATTTGTATTGTGGCTTTTAATTGACCTGTTGACAATGTAGTGTTGAAAGTTCGTGGCACTTCACTGCTGCATTGGTTCTTATGGACTTTCTCTTGTTGTGTCAGGTCCACCCTTCAGTCAGCTCTGTTGCTCAACTTTGGTGTGGCTTTGAGTCACGTCAGCAGGCAGTCTTCCCACCTTGTGTCAACATCATCGTTTCTCTCCTGTTTTTCTGATGCATGCACTGGTATCCCGCCACTCTCAGATATAGCAATATCCTCAGAAAATCATAGTTTGGGTTTCAGGACTGTTCTCCTCAGAATGCAAAATGGCTCTGAGCACTATGGGACTTAACATCTAAGGTCATCAGTCTCCTAGAACTCAGAACTACTTAAACTTACCTAACCTAAGGACATCACACACATCCATGCCGCAAGCAGGATTCGAACCTGCGACCGTAGCAGTCACGCGGTTCCGGGCTGAAGTGCCTAGAACCGCTCGGCCACAGCGGCCAGCTTCCTGAGAATGCCATTTACATGTTCCTCACAATTAAATAATAAAATAGAACCAGCTGGTACTTTCTGCAACCTATATATGGCATGACTCTGTGAATCACAGTATTTTCCTAAATAAATTGAAGTTTTATGGGACTGATGGTATAGTTGACCAATGAATGTCATTTCTAACCAAAAGAATGCGTAAAGTTGTACTAAGTAGTCTGGGAACATAATTTTGACTGGGGAGAAATTATGTATCAGGTTTCCCAAGGCTCATTCTTAGGTCCACTACTGTTCCTGGATCTCCGGGTCCTATTTCCCAAAGATACACAGAGCATCAAGGATATCATACAATTATGTATTGGGAATGATGTATTTGTAAAAACAAAGATAAGGTGACTTACCGAACAAAAGCGCTGGCAGGTCGATAGACACACAAACAAACACAAACATACACACAAAATTCAAGCTTTCGCAACAAACTGTTGCCTCATCAGGAAAGAGGGAAGGAGAGGGGAAGACGAAAGGAAGTGGGTTTTAAGGGAGAGGGTAAGGAGTCATTCCAATCCCGGGAGCGGAAAGACCCACCTTAGGGGGAAAAAAGGACAGGTATACACACGCACATATCCATCCACACATACAGACACAAGCAGACATATTTAAAGACAAAGAGTTTGGGCAAACTCTTTGTCTTTAAATATGTCTGCTTGTGTCTGTATGTGTGGATGGATATGTGCGTGTGTATACCTGTCCTTTTTTCCCCCTAAGGTGGGTCTTTCCGCTCCCGGGATTGGAATGACTCCTTACCCTCTCCCTTAAAACCCACTTCCTTTCGTCTTCCCCTCTCCTTCCCTCTTTCCTGATGAGGCAACAGTTTGTTGCGAAAGCTTGAATTTTGTGTGTATGTTTGTGTTTGTTTGTGTGTCTATCGACCTGCCAGCGCTTTTGTTCGGTAAGTCACCTTATCTTTGTTTTTATATATAATTTTTCCCACGTGGAATGTTTCCTTCCATTAGAATGATGTATTTGAATATATTAGCAACAAAACCAACAACTACTACAGTCAAAATTGCAATAGAAGCAAATTGTATAACAAAAATGCCAAATTTGTCGATGTTATGGGACACTAACTTAGAAAATTGTTTGGCTTGGTATCCTTATAGGAATTGTAAAAAAAGCAAGGATCGATTGTTGGTCAATGAATCCATTGACAGACATACCGATATTTTGCAAAACGATGTCCCGCAACCGATTCAGACAAATATTATCATTTTTACATTTATCCGACAACAATAAACCGGATAATACAGACTGACTTTTCAAAGTGCAATTCATAATTGACTATTTTTCCAAAACGTTTAAAGAAACTTTTACTCTAAGTCAAAACATCTCAACTGATGAAGGAATGATACCGTGGCATGGATGGTTAAATTTTAAAGTTTACAATCCGTCGAAAATTCGAATGCTGCGTGATTCGAGTACACGGATACATTTCCTCATTCAAGATATATTCCAGTGCTGGACAGCCTTTAGCAAAAACAGTGATGGAACTACTAACATCATCTTATCGAAAGTGGCATCACCTCTACATGGATAATTATTATAACAGTGTAGAACTTGCAGAGAAGTTACTTGAAAAGAAAATTCCAGTTTATGGAATGATACAGCAAAACAGAGGATTTCCGGAAAAATTAAAGCAGGCAAAAGTCAATATGTTTGAAGCTTGTCATCAATGGAAAGGTGAAGTACTTGCACAGGTATGGAAAGCTTGGAAAACTAAAATGGTGCGAATGATCTCTACAATACATAATGCCACTTTGACTGACACTCAAAGAAAATTCAGAAAAACCAATTAACACAATCAAAAAACCTGAGAGTGTATTAGACTACAACAAATACATGAAAGGAGTGTATTGGGCAGACCATTATTTGAGTTATTACCCTATATACAGAAAAACTACAAAATGGTCAAAAAAGATATGCATGTACCTCTTTAACTGCGCATTATTTAATGCATTCTGTACATGTCAATATTTCAATACAGAACACAAGAGTCTCTAATTTCACGATTTTTTATTGAAAATGTCTAATTCGTGGATAAAAGACCATGTACCTGCTTTGGAGCAAAACTTGGGAGGTTGCCACTACATTGCATATATCTCATCATGGTCCGGTTGACAGACTTTCCGGTCACATAAAGCAACACCAACTAATACTTGTTTCTGAAAAGATTAAATGAAAACGAAGAAACTGCCATATATGTTCGGAAAAGAAAAAAAAAAAAAAACAACAACAAAGTTAATGTGCAAGTCTTGTGGAGTTGTGTTACATATTGGAGACTGTTTTGCTGTATATCATATAAAAGATAAATACTAAGTACCAAAGGCAATGCAAATAAACAAATATATGAACCAAACAAATTTTGTATTTATTAACATATGTATATCTTTGAAATTTCATGAAAGTAAGGGAACAGGGTTGAGAACTTGTGAGAACTAACGATGAGATTAGTAAAACTTAACAATTTATAATCCCCCAATAAGTCAAGAATGGCCGGCGACAAGCAAAGTAATCCGAATTAGCGCTGCCGGTGCCAAACGAATAGATTTGTACGGGACGTGCAGATGGCAAAGTGTTAATAAAACCTTTGATGTTACTGATCATGACATTCTCTTACACAAGTTAAATAATTATGGAATTAGAGGTCAGTCCAAAAGGTGGATCCAGTCATACCTCAATAATCATCAACAGATTAAAAACAAACTCACTGAATCTCACAGGATTTCTACTTTTTACAGTAATGGGGAAAGAATTCAAAAAAAATCAAGCATGGAGACTCACGAAGGTCAATTCTGGGACCTGTCCTATTTCTGCTGTTTGTAAATTACACTAGCTGACAAAATCAATGACAGAACTACAGTAGATGACATTAACATTCAAATTAGATCACACAGTGTGGAGAAGCTTAAGAATTGCCACATCAGTTATGCAAAGTTCAGCAAAGTGAGGTTGGACCAACAGGCTCATCATAAATTCAGAAAAAAACTGTGGCAGTTAACTTTCACGCCAGACAAAATTCCATCCTGCAAATCTTGTTTTCACCATTGAAGGAAACAATGTCTCAGATATAAGTCATGCAAAATGTTATAACGTCAAGTTTAACACATATATTTCAGAATGACACAACACATACAAGTCACGGAGTAAGTTGACAAGCAAGACATGTGTACACATTAGCATTCGAATGAGCACTGAGTCCCAGTCTAGCGGCCGCTGCTCGGCTGGCTGCTTAGGTGGCGCAGCTGCTGCATGGCTGGCAGACAGCGCCGCACGTAGAGGACGCGCGTAATTGCGCGGCAGCGCTTTGAATGATCGGCGAGTCACAACACTTTTCCCCCCTTTGAAATTGTTGCACTGGTCTTGATGGAGGTGTCCTGGAGATGGCTAACGTCCATAGGCGTTGTTTGACTCGCCGTAAAGTCTCGAGGAGGAGGCTTCCCGTACGGACGGAAGTGTCCCTGATGATAACGGGTCGAGATGACAGGAGACGTAGGGGTCGAATCTGTTGGGGCCCCATGCACCAATCTGCCCGTTGCGGCAAGTCCAGTTGATATGACAGGAGACATGGGCGATGTATCGGAGTCCGTTGGAGGAGGAGGCGAGTAGATTTGCTCTGACAGAGGATGGTCATCCGGTTCCTGCATGGGCACGTCTCCTGGTGGCGTCCGTTCTTGTGCTGGCATCGCGATGACGGTGAGAGGGCTGCGTTGTGAGTATTGAGAGATGCCAAGATCCCGAGTGTCAGGTAGAGCCGAAGTTGGTGTAGCGGCATTCAGAATAGGTGTTGCTGGCACACGAGGCCGAAGCTGGTCCAAATGACGCACTGCAACACCCGTGTCCATCTGGATTTCATACAGGCGTTTGCCACGGTGTTTTAAGATGCGGCCCGGGCTCCATTTTGGTCGCCTGCCATATCCCCATACCCAGACGAGGTCGTCGGCGGTGAACCAGCCAAGTGAAGGCACCCACGGCCGTGAGCTGGAAGGCCGCAGAAGATGAAGTAGCGTGCGGGGCTGTCGGCCATGTATGAGCTCAGCTGGGCTGTGGTCACCCATGGGGGTGAAACGGTAAGACGCCAGAAACTGGAGAAGCGCATCATCAGCAGCAGAAGAAGTCAGAAGTTTCCGCATCTGAGCCTTAACTGTGCGGACCAGTCGTTCAGCCTCACCGTTGGATTGTGGATGGAACGGCGTGGCCGTGACATGCATAACGCCGTGACGAGCACAAAAATCCACAAAATCAGAAGAGGCAAATTGCGGACCATTATCAGTAACAAGAGTAGAGGGGAGGCCCTCCAAAGAAAAAATGCGGGCGAGAGCACTGGTGGTTGCCACGGTGGTAGGCGACGTGCAACGGACAATGAAAGGAAAGTTAGAGTAGGCGTCAATTACGAGGAGCCAATAAGTACCTAAAAAGGGTCCCGCAAAGTCAGCATGAATGCACTCCCAGGGCTTCTCAGGCGAAGGCCACGGTGACAAAGATGACTTCGGGGCAGCGGCCTGTGACGCACAAGGGCCGCAGGCAGCGACCATGTGTGCTATTTGAGAGTCGATGCCAGGCCAGTACACATGACGGCGCGCCAGAGATTTTGTGCGAGACACACCCCAGTGCCCTTGGTGAAGGAGGCGCAAGACCGAAGCACGCAAAGACGCAGGTACCACAACACGCGGCGAAGCATTGTCAGTGGAGAGGAGGATAACACCATCCCTAGCCCTGAGGCGGTAGCGCGAAGTGTAGTAGTTCCGCAACGGGTCAGAAGTCTTAGCGGACGGGCGATCTGGCCAACCCTTCTGAATACAGCGTAAAACCTGGGAGAGGGTAGGGTCAGAACCCGTAGCAGCCGCCAGCCTGTCCCCAGTGATGGGGAACCCGTCCACAACCCGCTGCTCGGCAACATCCAGGTGGAAACACAAAAGTTCGTCCCTATCGAATGCCTGATCAGGACCCATGGGAAGGAGAGACAGAGCATCAGCATTTGCATGTTGAGCCGTTTGCCAGAAATGAATCTCATAATTGAAACGAGACAAGTAAAGAGCCCCACGCTGGAGGCGGTGTGCAGCATTGTCGGGAAGTGATGTTGATGGATGAAAAAAGAAACAAGTGGTTTGTGATCTGTAACAAGATGAAATTTTGAGCCATAGAGAAATACACCAAACTTATGAAGAGCATAAATAATGGCCAAAGCTTGTTTCTCAATTTGAGAATACTTTTGTTGGGCATCCGTGAGCGTTTTGGAGGCATAAGCAATGGGTTGTTCCGAACCGTCAGAAAAACGGTGCACAAGGACTGCACTGACCCCGTATTGAGAGGCGTCTGTGGCAAGAACAAGATGTTGGCCAGGTCGATAAGTAGCCAGGCACGGGGCCTGTTTCAGCATAGTCTTCAATTTCTGGAAAGCCACTTCGCATGACGCTGACCAGTGAAAAGGCACGTTTTCATGCAACAGGCGATGCAACGGCTGAGCCACCGAAGCCGCAGACGGTAAAAAATTGTGATAGTATGCTATTTTCCCCAAGAAGGCCTGCAGTTCCTTAACAGATGTGGGGCGAGGAAGGGCATTGATCGCAGCGACAGTTTGCTGAAGCGGACGAATACCATCCCGAGAGAGTTGAAACCCCAAGTATGTGATAGATGCCTGAAAAAATTGTGATTTCTGAAGATTACACTTAAGACCGGCAGTCTGTAAGACATGAAAAAGTGTGCAGAGATTTTGAAGATGTTCTTCAGTAGTGGAGCCAGTGACAACAATGTCGTCCATGTATTGATACACCCAGGGACAGGGAGCAATAATTGTTCCAAGAATCGCTGAAAGAGAACAGGGGCGCTAGCAACCCCGAATGGCAAGCGCTGGTATTGATAGAGGCCGAAAGGCATGTTAAGAACCAGAAACTGCCAGGAAGCAGCGTCGAGAGGAAGTTGATGATAAGCTTCTGACAGGTCAAATTTAGAAAAATACTGGCCTCCAGCAAGTTTAGTGAACAGTTCTTCAGGACGGGGCATAGGGTAAGTGTCGATGAGGCATTGAGCATTTACAGTGGCTTTGAAATAGCCACAGAGACGAATATCACCATTTGGCTTAGCAACGACAACGACAGGAGAGAACCACTCACTGGAAGTGACAGGAAGCAAGACCCCTGAAGTAGTGAGACGATCCAACTCCCGTTTTACCCTATCACGAAGGGCCACAGGAATGGGCCGAGCCCGAAAAAACTTAGGCCGAGCAGTGGGTTTGAGCGTGATATGAGCTTCAAAGTCGTTTGCACAGCCTAACCCAGGAGAAAAAAGGGACGAAAATGTCGTCGACAAGGAATCCAGTTGAGCATAAGGAATAGCATCAGAGACAATATTGACAGAGTCATCTATGGAGAACCCAAAAACGCGAAAGGCATCGAAACCAAAAAGATTTTCTGCATTGCTCTGGTCGACCACAAATATGAGAACAGTGCGAACGACGGGTTTGTAAGATACCTCAGCATTAAACTGTCCCAAGAGAGAAATCTTCTGTTTATTGTACGTCCGTAATTGCCGAGTGACAGGTGACAGGAGTGGATAACCCAACTGAAGATACGTCTGAGAATTAATTATAGTGGCAGCAGAACCGGTATCCACTTGCATGCGAACATCTCGACCAAGGATTTGGACAGTGACGAATAACTTCCCTGAAAGGGAAGAAGTGCAATTGACAGACAACACAGAATCAGAATCAGCGTCATGTTCACGAACATCATGTATGCGGTCGGATTTGCAAACGGAAGACACATGACCTTTCTTTTTGCAATTGTGACACTCAGCCCAACGTTGGGGACAATCCTCGCGTGAATGTTTCATAAAACACTGCGGACACGAAGGAAGTTGCCGGGGGTTTTGCAGCAGTTTTTTAGCGGGTTGTTTACAGCTAGGCCGAGGCTGCGCGTGGGAGCGCACTGCGGCCACGTCGGCCGGCGGGGACGCACCGCACGCGTCTCCAACAGCGCACAGAGGTTGTATTTCCACGACATCACCCCACGCCTCTACTTGCGCCCCAGCGGCGCGAGAAATTTCAAAAGAATGCGCAATGGAGAGAACTTCATCTAGAGTCGGACTCGCCAAATGAAGGGAACGTTGCCGAACTTCGTTGTAGGGCGCTGACCGGATAATAGCATCCCGTACCATGGAATCGGCATAGGATTCTTTGGAACGTCAGTAACAAACTGACACTTTCGACTGAGGCCGTGAAGTTCAGCAGCCCAAGCGCGATAGGATTGATGTGGCTGTTTTTGACAACGATAAAAGGCAACACGAGAGGCTACCACATGCGTTTGCTTTTGAAAATAGACAGACAGAAGTGAGCACATTTCAGCAAAGGACAAAGACGCAGGATCCTTCAAAGGAGCCAATTGCGACAACAACCGATACATTTGAGGTGAAATCCAGGAAAGGAAGAGAGACTTACATGGTTGTTCGTCCGTGACATGAAATGCCAAGAAGTGCTGTCGAAGACGTTTTTCAGAATCAGACCAGTCTTCCGCCGTCTCGTCATAAGGAGGAAAAGGAGGTATAGCCAACGACGAGAAACGCCCCGCATTTGACGCCACGACGAAATCGCGAATCGCCGCTGTTAGAAGCGTTTGCTGTTCAAGGAGATTTTGCAATAGTTGCTCGGCAGTAGCCATGGAACCCTGTGGGTCAACGGTGAAAAGGAAAAATCCACTACCTCGTCGCCAATTGTTATAACGTCAAGTTTAACACATATATTTCAGAACGACACAACACATATAAGTCACAGAGTAAGTTGACAAGCAAGACATGTGTACACGTTAGCATTCGAATGAGCACTGAGTCCCAGTCTAGCGGCCGCTGCTCGGCTGGCCGCTTAGGTGGCGCAGCTGCTGCATGGCTGGCAGACAGCGCCGCATGTAGAGGATGCACGTAATTGTGTGGCGGCACTTTGAATGATCGGTGAGTCACAACACAAAACTTTTACACATACATATTTAGGAAGATATGAAGTAAGAGTTGCACCTTAACAGTCTAAACAAAAATACTGAATACAATTATGTATGCCGTTAGAATTCTTTTTCAAAATACAAGCTGCTCTTCATTGGCACAATATACTACAGCAGTATACAGTTGCTACTAATGTACAGAATCGGTTTTGGGGATATTCCACAATTTAAAAAGTATACACTTGCAACACAAAGAAAGGTTATCATAGTGATAAAGCAAGCTAAATGCAGGGATTCCTGTAGACTCCTTTTTAAGAGCCAGAAAAAACTGCCTCTGCCTTGTTTGTATGTATATAAAATACTTATCTTTACAAAAGGGAGCATCTTCAAAAAAAGAAAGTATCTTTGAACGTAACTATGATTTTCACTCATACAAAACTGGCATATGCTTAACCTACACGAACCACAGTAAGTAAAAATGTATGTAAAAGAGAAGTGCATCACATTACAGCTATGTTGTATAACTATATGCATTCTTACTTAAAAAGCATATCAGCATTAAACACTTTTAAAGTACAAGGGAATGCTGAAAAATAATGCCTCAGAATTTTTTATCTGAAAACTCTTGAAGCTTTTTAAATAAAACTTTACTAACATTCTACATGTTTATTCTTCATGTCTACTTCTCTGTTTCTCACCATAGACACCCTGTGAAGAACAAAAGACCAATTTATTGTTAACATCACTGTAGAATCTTTTATTTTTGTCAATGGAGCCATAACCTTGCCCATAACTGCACCATTTCTTCACTAACAAAGTGGAGTCCTTTTATTTTTGTCGGTGGAGTCACAACTTAACCCGTAACTGCACCACTTTGTCACTAACAAAGTGGAGTCCTCAAAGGTGTTCTTCAAGTTTTGGGAACAGATGGAAATCAAATGGGACTGTATAGATGATGATAAACTACAGTGAACCTGAGGCATCAGATTGTTGCAGATGTCATAGCACTTGTGTGTGGTCTAGCATTGTCATTCTGAAGGAGAGGGTGCACCATGCTTGAACAAACTCTTCGAATTCCACTTTCAATTTCTCTCAGACACCACCATGTTACATGCTACAATTCAGAGCCCTCCAGCGATAGAGGGTTGCAACTTGCACCAGTGAAGTGTGAAAGTCAATCGAGTGACATGCATGACATGCAATACCACACAGTAAAACATTTGGAGGCACTACATTTCAGCATGCCCTCATAGAAACAGTTCTTGCTTTAGTACTGCTTCTACTCTGTCTGTGTTTTTGGAATATCATAATAAGTAATCCTGGTACACAAAATATTATTAATTATATAATTATATCAGTTTATTTTGTTATTTACTTTGATTCTGTTGATCATATACTCTCAGTTAATATCTACTGTAAATGTATATCAGTTGTTACCCCTGACATGTCCTATATGCTACGTATAATCAAAGTACTAAACATAATTTACTGGTTCAAACAAAAATAAATAAATATGTGAAAAGATTGGCTACAGCATTTGTTAATTAATATGTCTCATAACTATAATAACTTTTATGGTAAAACTAATCTATTACAAATTAGATTTGCAATATATGACTGATATTTGGATGCGGCACCTACAGCCTACATGAATAGAGTATTCGAGTTTTAGAAGAAAATGACAGTCCTGCAGGGACAATTTCATCAAACATAATTTACTAACTGTGTATGTCTGTAAATGAGGATGTAGAAAATGAGTAGAGATGTTCATTATTAAAATACACAAACTAGAAATGATCATCACATGAACCTGAGAAATTAAAGAGCTACAGATGACAGCACATATACAACTGGAAGACATTTCTTTAACAGGTCACCTAATGATATAAAGCAACTGCATGCAACTTCTGTTAAAGACAAAAACTATATTAAAAGTGGTAAATATTTATTAACAAAAATCTAATGTGTGCATTTCTATTTATCTGTTATATTTATTGTTTGCTTTCATAAATGTTAAATATTCGGAAAATGATGATACCCCCAACCACTAAGCTACTGTGGGCACATAAATAATAATAATAATTATTATTATTATTGTTATTGTTATTTATTCTTATTATGACAGGAATAATGTTTGAAAACTGCTACAAGTGTACTATAGCCTGCATCATCAGAATTTGCAGTTTTATGTTGTACAATTTTTGCATATTTTGCTCTTACTTAGAATACTGTGTATGTCAAAACAATGACGTCTCCAGCACAATGGTCTCATATACACATGTGGTATGTTTTGTTAATTATTCAAAATGAAAACTCAAGCGAGAAAACTATTAAATTGTGGGACAGAACTGCTGGTCTGTACATGTCTTAGAGGGCAAAATATTTAGTACTGCCGACATACTTAAAAACATGACACTATAATAACTATTAGTTCCTCCCAGGGGTTTGTGAAATACAGGGTAGAGTAGGTCACTAAGACTCCAGGATAAGAGGTAGCCATCTCTTGTGAGAACTAAGATAGCTCTTGCCCTTACAATAGGCAGGTCCCCTGTCATCTTGGGATCTGAGTGACCTAAACTACCTTCCCCATTCTATCTGTTCCATCACCTGAGGATGAAACTAACAGGACAGGGCCATGTACTTTTATTGTCATATGTGTTTGTTGGTAAAACTATGAATTTCGTACCATGAGAGTACCAGTCAGCAGTTCTGTTTCACAATTTGATGACTAAATACTGGGTTATTACAAATGATTGAAGTGATTTCACAGCTCTACAATAACTTTATTATTTGAGATATTTTCACAATGCTCTGCCCACACATACAAAAACTCAAAAAGTTTTTTTAGGCATTCACAAATGTTCGATATGTGCCCCTTTAGTGATTCGGCAGACATCAAGCCGATAATCAAGTTCCTCCCACACTCGGCGCAGCATGTCCCCATCAATGAGTTCGAAAGCATCGTTGATGCGAGCTCGCAGTTCTGGCACGTTTCTTGGTAGAGGAGGTTTAAACACTGAATCTTTCACATAACCCCACAGAAAGAAATCGCATGGGGTTAAGTCGGGAGAGCGTGGAGGCCATGACATGAATTGCTGATCATGATCTCCAGCACGACCGATCCATCGGTTTTCCAATCTCCTGTTTAAGAAATGCCGAACATCATGATGGAAGTGCGGTGGAGCACCATCCTGTTGAAAGATGAAGTCAGCGCTGTCGGTCTCCAGTTGTGGCATGAGGCAGTTTTCCAGCATGTCCAGATACACGTGTCCTGTAACATTTTTTTCGCAGAAGAAAAAGGAGCCATAAACTTTAAACCGTGAGATTGCACAAAACACGTTAACTTTTGGTGAATTGCGAATTTGCTGCACGAATGCGTGAGGATTCTCTACCGCCCAGATTCGCACATTGTGTCTGTTCACTTCACCATTAAGAAAAAATGTTGCTTCATCACTGAAAACAAGTTTCGCACTGAACGCATCCTCTTCCATGAGCTGTTGCAAACGCGCCGAAAATTCAAAGCGTTTGACTTTGTCATCGGGTGTCAAGGCTTGTAGCAATTGTAAATGGTAAGGCTTCTGCTTTAGCCTTTTCCGTAAGATTTTCCAAACCGTCGGCTGTGGTACGTTTAGCTCCCTGCTTGCTTTATTCGTCGACTTCCGCGGGCTAAGCATGAAACTTGCCCGCACGCGTTCGACCGTTTCTTCGCTCACTGCAGGCCGACCCGTTGATTTCCCCTTACAGAGGCATCCAGAAGCTTTAAACTGCACATACCATCGACGAATGGAGTTAGCAGTTGGTGGATCTTTGTTGAACTTCGTCCTGAAGTGTCGTTGCACTGTTATTACTGACTGATGTGAGTGCATTTCAAGCACGACATACGCTTTCTCGGCTCCTGTCGCCATTTTGTCTCACTGCACTCTCGAGCGCTCTGGCGGCAGAAACCTGAAGTGAGGCTTCAGCCGAAAAAAACTTTATGAGTTTTTCTACGTATCTGTAGTGTGTCGTAACCATATGTCAATGAATGGAGCTACAGTGAATTTATGAAATCGCTTCAATCATTTGTAATAGCCCTGTACAGATGATGATGTGTGTGAAATCTTATGGGACTTAACTGCTAAGGTCATCAGTCCCTAAGCTTACACACTACTTAACCTAAATTATCCTAAGGACAAACACAAACACCCATGCCCGAGGGAGGACTCGAACCTCCAACTAAATACCCATCTTGATTGTGTAAAACTGTTTCATTTCTTTGCATGTATAATTCATTCCTTTGTATATATAATTAGTCACCATTAATTATCATCCAGTTATCAGGATTCCTCGTAACATACTTTTCACATAAACTAGTGAATATTTCAATCTGAAGATTCTACAAAACTTCCTGGCCTTTATATTAGTTCTGCTTCATATCTCACGTAACATAAAACCACACATAACTTACCTATGCTTGAACTACATCCCCATGCTCTACCTTACATCAAAAACCACACTATCATACAAAGGCATGATCACAATGCAAGACAATCTTCCTTTCATATTCTGTAATGTAATTTACCAATTTGGTAAGAACAAAGGTGTCATCTGTTGTTGACTGATGCTTTTTCAGGAACTTATTCCTTAGAAATGGGACATCTTAATGAAAGAAATGATTAAAAGGCATACTCACAAGTATGAGAGAACTGACTGTAGCCATGTGAAGTATTGAGACTTTCTTCCACACAACAGGATTAGTAGACATTTTCAAGAGCGCACAGCCAGCTGTCAGTCGTAGCCAAGATGACTCTGCATTGCTAAACCACATTTAATAATAATCACTGAGATGATATATTATTTCATAGAACATGTAAACATTCAAACAGGTGTGTGTATGTACGCGGGTGTGGGGGGAGGGGGAGGGGGGGAGGAGGTAGTATCATTATACGCTGCTGTGCAAAACTTGAGGATGAAAGTAACTTTTGCATGCTTGCCATTGCCAAGTAACATAGCTCAATGACACTTGGACAATACATAGAAATAACTACTACAGTACAGTATAGAAGGCAGCTGAAATAAATACGAAATGAGATGAACAGAAACGACACTCTTATTCAAAGACAATAATAATAACACTGAAAACACCATGATTTCATGATTTATGATGGTACCCCGGACAGTATGTGATCACCACAGACAGCAACGCATGCTCTTCAACATGCTCCCATTCTGGGCACAAGGGGTGTAAGGAGTTCTTGTGGTAGGCAGTTTCATTTCTCCACCAGCATGGTTGACAACTGCTGGAGGGCTGTTAGTGCTTTTGGACATACTGCAATCTGATAATATTCTTCTTGGGTCTGCAGCTGGATCCTGAAGTTCATCTAGCTAAAATATTTCTGTGGCTCACTTGGCCGCCATCTTCAGGCGATAATGTGTTGCATGAGCACGCTGTAACTAAATTCAGATTGCGAGCAGTGGCTCCTTAATAAACTGCAGAAAGCCAACAGCCAATGTGCAAGAAATCATCATAACTGCCCTCTACTGACGTAACCATAAGGTGCTGAAGTGGTAGAAGCTGGTGAAATCAGTAAACCATTATCAAAAACCATTCTGATGGGTGAATCAAACACCATTGTTTTTTTAATTTCTGATAAAACAGGGTTCCAAATCTTATTTAAATACTAAAAAACAATGGTCTCTGATTCAGCCATTAGTGTAGTTTTTGATAACGATTTATCGATTTCTCCAGCTTCCACAATTGGGGGCCCAATTATGTTCACTTGAGCTAGAGGGCAGTGATGATGATTTCTTTTGCATGTGCTGTTGGCCTTTTGTAGACTAAAGGAGCTGCTGCTTGCAGTCTGAATTCAGTTCTGGCGAGTTTGTGCAACAGATTACTCACCTGAAGATGGTGGCCAGGTGGATTGCAGAAGTAGTGTGGCAAGATGACTTCAAGATCCGCCTGGAGGTCCGAAAAGAATATTATCAGTTATTACGTCAGGAATATGTCTCCCAAGTGAATCTCACATGCGCTCAATGGACCTTAAGTTGGAACAGACAGGCCAATGCATTCACTAAATATCCTCTCATTCCAAGAGTTTTCTCACCCACACATTTTGATGGGGTTGTCTATTTTCATCCATAAAAATGAAGTCTTGACCAAATGCATCCCAGAAAAGACATGAACGGAAAATGTATACAGTGTCACAATAAAGCTGACTGGTGACTGTACCATGTTCAAAGACATGGTTGTCGTACATTCAGCCAACATTATTCCTCCTCACACCATAACACCTGGACCACCAAAACGGTCATGTTTGAAAATGATCCTGTGTGCATTACACACTACCACCTCTCGACATCTGAAGGTATGTGATGCACCCAGGAACATTGTCGAACATGACAATGGTCGTCCAGGTGTTATGGTGGGGGGAGGTATAATGTTGCATGGGCAAATTGATATCCAAGTTTTTGAACATGGTACACTGACTGGTCAACATTATTGTTCCCCATTTGTATCTTTTCAGGGATGCATTCAGTCCTGACCTCATTTTCATGGACGTCAATACACAACTACACCAGCCTGCACAAGTGAAGCAGCTCTTGTAATGAGAGGATATTTTGAGAGGATATTCAGTGACTGGTCTGGCCTGTCCATTTCCCACAAAGTAAGCCTATGGCACATAGCATCCACTATAGTGGACAGCTGTAAATGGTTGCTCCTCTGGCATTTTCAATCAGTCCTGTGGCTGCAAATGCACACAGTCCACAGTAGTGGGGATTGCCTACTGGTGTTGTGCCCTGCATGCATTTGCAGCCTCATGAGTAATTTAAAATGCCAGAGAAATTACCATTAAAAACTGTCCACTGCAGTGAAAATCATGAACTTCAGCATGGAATCCAATTGAGCACATGTGGGATTCAATAGGGAGTTATATTTGCAGCACGACCAGATGCACCAACAAACATCCACACTGGTGGAGGAATGGAACAGCCTACAACAAGAACACAAAATACAACACAGTGCCTAATAAATTTTTGCATAATTAATGCTACAATCATACTGTAACTTTTATGTAATATGTCATATGTACCTTTTATTATTTTATTAATCTTGTCATGTATTTAAATGTCAAAGAATAAATTCAAACAAACTAATTAAAAAATGAATTCTGTAATTATGATGTAGTAAAAACATTGTCATAGTCAAGGAAGTTTGCTATTGTATAGAATCAAAGAACATGTTTGAAGTAAGAAGTATTGTCACTGGATGCGTAAGCATGGAGTCAGGCAAGATAGTCAGTGGAGAGAGTGTTGCTAGCATCAAGTGGCGAAGAGCAGATGCGGAATAAATTGCTATATACATTCAGGCATACTATGTGGTAGCACATGGTCACAGTACATTGACATCAAGATGAATTAATACTCAAGAAGAGCTGTTTCCATACATTACTGATGAATAATGACTTGCATTACCAGCAGCAACTCATCAAAGAAAGATTAGATTAGATTCAGTTTTCGTTCCATAGACCCAAAAAATGAGGTGATTCTCATGGGTGTGAAACATGTCAGAAAGGATAACGTAAAACATTTTAATATAATACTTACTACCCTGATCATTTATCAGGAGTCTGTCGAAATAGGTGAATACAATGCGGTAAACTGGACCAGCTAATATTTACAGAATTAACAGGCTGTCAGAATGAAACACTGTTATGCACTATTAATAACTTTATCATACACAAAATACCTATCTTGATTGTTGTGATCAAGTGTTGTCAAAACCAAAATCTAACAGACATTTTTACTTTAGCCGGCTTAACAGTCTCAGTTAAGATATTCATCTATAGAGTACAAGGAGTTGCCTATCGAGAAGTCTTTAAAACTCTACTTAAATCGTGCTTTATCTGAAAACAAGTTTTTAATGGTTGCTGGCAATTTATTAAAATGTGTGTCCCTGAATATTGGACCCCTTTTTGGACCAAGGTGACTGATTTTAGGTCTTTATGTAGATTGCTTTTATTCCTGGTATTGATACTATGTTTTGAGCTATTGGTTGGAAATAGAGATGTATTACTTGCAACAAATTTCATTAAGGAATAAATATACTTAGACACAATGGTTAGTACACAAAGTTCCTTGAGCAGGTTTCTACATGATTTTATTGAATTTACACCACAAATGATTCTTATCACATGCTTTTTCTCCCTAAAAACTTTTGCTCGGTTTGATGAGATACCCCAGAATATGGTCCCATATGACATAATAAAATGAAAGTAAGCAAAGTATTTAAGTTTTTTTTTTGTATTTTCATCTCCTACATCTGACATCATTCTCACTGCAAATCCAGACTTGTTTAGGCACCTAAGCAATTCTGTGGTATGCCCTTCCCAACTGAATTTATTATCGAGTAGTAATCCCAGAAATTTAACCACTGTCAACCTCTTCGATCTGCATGTCTTCGTATGTTATACACATGCTGGAAGGAAACCTCTTACAGGTTCTGAACTGCATATAGTGGGTCTTATCAAAGTTTAATGACAGTGAATTAACTTTCGGTTGGTTTGTGGGGTTGAAGGGACCAGACTGGAAAAGTCATCAGTCCCGTGAATAAACTTTAAACCATTTATTAATGTTCGTGAAAATTTGATTTTCTAAATCTGTACTAGACTTGCTACTTATTGCAACGATCATCTGCAAACAAAACAAACTTAGCATCTGGCAGTGTAACAGATGACGAGCCATTAATGTAGACAAGAAAAGGCAATGGACCCAAGATGGAATCATTAGGAACACCACATGTAATTAATTCCCAGTCAGATGAAGACAGACTGCTTACTGCACACATATTTCGCAACAACATCCTTTGTTTCCTGTTAGACAGATAAGACTCAAACAATTTCGCAGCATTGCCGGTGACACCATAATATTCTAATTTATTTAAGAGAATGCTGTGGTTCACACAGTCCAAGGCTTTTGACAGGTCACAGAAAATGCCAGTAGCCTCTAATTTAATATCTAATCAATTTAAGTACATTCTCACTGTAAGTGTAAATAGCTTTCTCTATATCAGAACCCTTAAGAACCCCAAACTGTGACTTGGACAATGCATTATTTGCAGTCAGATGCTTAAGGAGATGCTTGGACACAACCTTTTTAAATATTTTTGAGAAAGCTGGCAAAAGAGAAAGTGGTCGATAGTTTGATGGTATCTCTTTATCCCCCTTCTTGTAAAGAGACTTAACTTCAGCATACTTTAGTCAGTCTGGAAATGTTGTGCTGATAAGAGATTGATTACACAAATAACTTCAGATGGAACTCTTCAATTAACTTCGTTGATATGTTATCATACCCACAGGAGTACTTAGATTATAAGGATTTTATGAGGGATACTACTACTTTGGGAAACATGTCATTTCCATTTTACTGAAGTTAGTTTTAAAAACTGGTCTCAGAGACTCCATTACACTGTTCACTGAACCTGATAACCCCAAGCTGTTAGTAATGTTAATGAAGAATTTGTTTAAGAGGTTTGTTACCAAAGTCTCATTTATTTTTAGAGCTATCTGTTCCTCTTCCTTTTTGGCCACACCTGTCTCTGTCTTCACTATATCCCACACAGATTTTATTTTGTTGCCTGATGTAATTATCTTTTTCTCATAATAAAGCTGCTTCAATTTCTAGGTTACTTAATTCAATATTTTGCTGTATTCTTTGTAATGCATTACAATTCTAACATCAGAGCTGTTCCTAGATAGTAGGTACCGTCTCTTTTTTGTCCCACATAATATTTTTATTGCTTGTGTAATCCACAGTTTATCTTTTGACTTGTGTGTGATTTGAGTTACCTTTAGGGGAAAACAATTTTCAAAAGTGGAGGTAACTTTATTAATGAATGCTTTGTATTTTCCATTTGAGTCAGAAGTATTGTAAACATCCAGCCAGTTCATGTCTTTGAGCAATTTCCTGAATTTCTCAATTTTTTACTTATTTATTACCCTCCTGCACTCAGATTTCATACATTTTTTATCCTGAAAAGTTTCACACTTAGCACAAAGATGCTGCATGTCATAATCAGATAGCCCATTTACTATTGGTTTTGTGATATAACTTTTTACCCCCTTGATTTGTCTACAAAATGATCACGGTAGGAACTAAATTGAATGATAGTGCTACTGACTGTAACAATTGTTCACTGACAGAGCTTTTCAATAAATCCAAATTAAAATCACCAGCAACCACTATTTCCTTGCCCCCCCATGAGATGAAAGGTAACTCTTTCCGCTCCCGGGATTGGGTGACTCCTTACCCTCTCCCTTAAAACCCACATCCTTTCGTCTTTCCCTCACCTTCCCTCTTTCCTGACGAAGCAGCCGTTGGTTACGAAAGCTAGAATTTTGTGTGTATGTTTGTGTTTGTTTGTGTGTCTATCAACCTGCCAGCGCTTTTGTTTGGTAAGTCTCATCATCTTTGTTTTTAGATATATTTTTCCTGCGTGGAATACACACAAAATTCAAGCTTTCGCAACAAACGGTTGCTTCGTCAGGAAAGAGGGAAGGAGAGGGAAAGACGAAAGTCTGCTTGTGTCTGTGTATATGCGGATGGATATGTGTGTGTGTGTGTGCGAGTGTATACCTGTCCTTTTTTCCCCCTAAGGTAAGTCTTACCGCTCCCGGGATTGGAATGACTCCTTACCCTCTCCCTTAAAACCCACTTCCTTTCGTCTTTCCCTCTCCTTCCCTCTTTCCTGATGAGGCAACAGTTTGTTGCGAAAGCTTGAATTTTGTGTGTATGTTTGTGTGTCTATCGACCTGCCAGCGCTTTCGTTCGGTAAGTCACCTCATCTTTGTTTTCATATATAATTTTTCCCACGTGGAATGTTTCCATATATATATATATATATATATATATATATATATATATATAAAAAAAAAACAAAGATGAGGTGACTTGCCGAACAAAAGCGCTGGCAGGTCGATAGACACACAAACAAACACAAACATACACACAAAATTCAAGCTTTCGCAACAAACTGTTGCCTCATCAGGAAAGAGGGAAGGAGAGGGGAAGACGAAAGGAAGTGGGTTTTTAGGGAGAGGGTAAGGAATCATTCCAATCCCGGGAGTGGAAAGACTTACCTTAGGGGGAAAAAAGGACAGGTATACACTCGCACACACGCACATATCCATCCACACATACAGACACAAGCAGACATATTTAAAGACAAAGAGTTTGGGCAGAGATGTCAGTCGAGGCAGAAGTGTAGAGGCAAAGAAGTTGTTGAAAGACAGGTGAGGTATGAGTGGCGGCAACTTGAAATTAGCGGAGATTGAGGCCTGGCGGATGACGAGAAGAGAGGATATACTGAAGGGCAAGTTCCCATCTCCGGAGTTCGGATAGGTTGGTGTTGGTGGGAAGTATCCAGATAACCCGGACGGTGTAACACTGTGCCAAGATGGGCTGGCTGTGCACCAAGGCATGTTTAGCCACAGGGTGATCCTCATTACCAACAAACACAGTCTGCCTGTGTCCATTCATGCGAATGGACAGTTTGTTGCTGGTCATTCCCACATAGAATGCTTCACAGTGTAGGCAGGTCAGTTGGTAAATCACGTGGGTGCTTTCACACGTGGCTCTGCCTCTGATCGTGTACACCTTCCGGGTTACAGGACTGGAGTAGGTGGTGGTGGGAGGGTGCATGGGACAGGTTTTGCATCGGGGGCGGTTACAAGGATAGGAGCCAGAGGGTAGGGAAGGTGGTTTGGGGATTTCATAGGGATGAACTAACAGGTTACGAAGGTTAGGTGGACGGCGGAAAGACACTCTTGGCGGAGTGGGGAGGATTTCATTAAGGATGGATCTCATTTCAGGGCAGGATTTGAGGAAGTCGTATCCCTGCTGGAGAGCCACATTCAGAGTCTGGTCCAGTCCCGGAAAGTATCCTGTCACAAGTGGGGCACTTTTGTGGTTCTTCTGTGGGGGATTCTGGGTTTGAGGGGACGAGGAAGTGGCTATGGTTATTTGCTTTTGTACCAGGTCGGGAGGGTAGTTGCGGGATGCGAAAGCTATTTTCAGGTTGTTGGTGTAATGATTCAGGGATTCCGGACTGGAGCAGATTCGTTTGCCACGAAGACCTAGGCTGTAGGGAAGGGACCGTTTGATGTGGAATGGGTGGCAGCTGTCATAATGGAGGTACTGTTGCTTGTTGGTGGGTTTGATGTGGACGGACGTGTGAAGTTGGCCATTGGACAGGTGGAGGTCAACGTCAAGGAAAGTGGCATGGGATTTGGAGTAGGACCAGGTGAAACTGATGGAACCAAAGGAGTTGAGGTTGGAGATGAAATTCTGGAGTTCTTCTTCACTGTGAGTCCAGATCATGAAGATGTCATCAATAAATCTGTACCAAACTTTGGGTTGGCAGACTTGGGTAACCAAGAAGGCTTCCTCTAAGCGACCCATGAATAGGTTGGCGTACGAGGGGGCCATCCTGGTGCCCATGGCTGTTCCCTTTAATTGTTGGTATGTCTGGCCCTCAAAAGTGAAGAAGTTGTGGGTCAGGATGAAGCTGGCTAAGGTGATGAGGAAAGAGGTTTTAGGTAGGGTGGCAGGCGATCGGCGTGAAAGGAAATGCTCCATCGCAGCGAGGCCCTGGACGTGCGGAATATTTGTGTATAAGGACGTGGCATCAATGGTTACAAGGATGGTTTCCGGGGGTAACAGATTGGGTAAGGATTCCAGGCGTTCAAGGAAGTGGTTGGTGTCCTTGATGAAGGATGGGAGACTGCATGTAATGGGTTGAAGGTGTTGATCTACGTAGGCAGAGATACGCTCTGTGGGGGCTTGGTAACCAGCTACAATGGGGCGGCCGGGATGATTGGGTTTGTGGATTTTAGGAAGAATGTAGAAGGTAGGGGTGCGGGGTGTCGGTGGGGTCAGGAGGTTGATGGAGTCAGGTGAAAGGTTTTGCAGGGGGCCTAAGTTTCTGAGGATTCCTTGAAGCTCCGCCTGGACATCGGGAATGGGGTTACCTTGGCAAACTTTGTATGCGGTGTTGTCTGAAAACTGACGCAGTCCCTCAGCCACATACTCCCGACGATCAAGTACCACGGTCGTGGAACTCTTGTCCGCCGGAAGAATGACGATGGATCGGTCAGCCTTCAGATCACGGATAGCCTGGGCTTCAGCAGTGGTGATGTTGGGTGTAGGATTAAGGTTTCTTAAGAAGGATTGAGATGCAAGGCTGGAAGTCAGAAATTCCTGGAAGGTTTGGAGAGGGTGATTTTGAGGAAGAGGAGGTGGGTCCCGCTGTGACGGAGGACGGAACTGTTCCAGGCAGGGTTCAATTTGGATGGTGTCTTGAGGAGTCGGATCATTAGGAGTAGGATTAGGATCATTTTTCTTCGTGGCCAAGTGATACTTCCAGCAGAGAGTACGAGTGTAGGACAGTAAATCTTTGACGAGGGCTGTTTGGTTGAATCTGGGAGTGGGGCTGAAGGTGAGGCCTTTGGATAGGACAGAGGTTTCGGATTGGGAGAGAGGTTTGGAGGAAAGGTTAACTACTGAATTAGGGTGTTGTGGTTCCAGATTGTGTTGATCGGAATTTTGAGGTTTTGGAGGGAGTGGAGCTGGAAGTGGGAGATTGAGTAGATGGGAGAGACTGGGTTTGTGTGCAATGAGAGGAGGTTGAGGTTTGCTGGAAAGGTTGTGAAGGGTGAGTGATTTGCCTTTCCGGAGGTGGGAAACCAGGAGATTGGATAGTTTTTTGAGGTGGAGGGTGGCATGCTGTTCTAATTTACGGTTGGCCTGTAGGAGGATGCTCTGAACAGCCGGTGTGGATGTGGGAGAGGAAAGATTAAGGACTTTTATTAAGGATAGGAGTTGACGGGTGTGTTCATTGGCTGAGTTGATGTGTAGGTGAAGGATTAGGTGGGTGAGGGCAATGGATTGTTCAGTTTGGAACTGGTATAGGGACTGATGGAAGGAAGGGTTGCAGCCAGAGATGGGAACTTTGAGTGTGAGGCCTTTGGGGGTAATGCCAAATGTCAGACAAGCCTGAGAAAATAAAATATGCGAGCGTAATCTGGCTAGGGCGAAGGCATGTTTGCAGAGGGAATGTAAATAAAACTTAATGGGGTCATTGTGGGGGTGTTGTGAGGGTGACATGGTATTAGAAGGTGGAAAGTGTAACATGAGGTGAAATGAAAATGAAAATAAAAATATATGGGGAGAGATAAAGGTGAACCGGAAAGAAACTGGAGATCTGGAATGAAAAAAGGCGAAAAGGTGTTGGTTACAGCTGGGCTATGTTAGACTTCGGTTGGTAGACAACGATGTGCATAAAGGTTAGGTGGTTGTGTTGCCACCAAAACACGTTAAAGGACGGAGAAATTCGGGAAAATTTCGAAAAAACTGCGTGTAGTATATTAAAAGGAATGGTATTGTGGTGGCAGATTATGAAAATGAGGCTAACAATTGTCTGACGAAGAAATAATGGCGTTAAAACCTGTGGGAAGCGGCTAAAAATGATCAGTGATGTGGGAAAAACGGAAATGGAAATAAAGCGAAAGTTATTAGAACTGGCCGAAATGGTTGTTTAAAAGGTGAAAGGAGCTGTTTGTGAACTAGAAACGGTAGATATTATAGCGGCGGTAGTGCTGAAAGCGTCAAAAAAATATTTTTTTGGTTATGGTTTGGAAGTGGGTTACGTATTGTTGAGTATATATATAGGCGGGATAAAATAGTATAGCAGATTACGGTAAAAAGGAGAAGGTGAATACAAAGTGAAACTACTGGCAAAAACAGAAAGAGGAAAATAAGACGACAGAAAAGATTTCGAAATGCAACAGTGACAATAACAAACGTAATTGTTGGATTCAAATTAATGATATCAATATAATGGAAGGAAACATTCCACGTGGGAAAAAATTATATATAAAAACAAAGATGAGGTGACTTACCGAATAAAAGCGCTGGCAGGTCGATAGACACACAAACAAACACAAACATACACACAAAATTCAAGCTTTCGCAACAAACTGTTGCCTCATCAGGAAAGAGGGAAGGAGAGGGGAAGACGAAAGGAAGTGGGTTTTAAGGGAGAGGGTAAGGAGTCATTCCAATCCCGGGAGTGGAAAGACTTACCTTAGGGGGAAAAAAGGACAGGTATACACTCGCACACACGCACATATCCATCCACACATACAGACACAAGCAGACATATTTAAAGACAAAGAGTTTGGGCAGAGATGTCAGTCGAGGCAGAAGTGTAGAGGCAAAGAAGTTGTTGAAAGACAGGTGAGGTATGAGTGGCGGCAACTTGAAATTAGCGGAGATTGAGGCCTGGCGGATGACGAGAAGAGAGGATATACTGAAGGGCAAGTTCCCATCTCCGGAGTTCGGATAGGTTGGTGTTGGTGGGAAGTATCCAGATAACCCGGACGGTGTAACACTGTGCCAAGATGTGCTGGCTGTGCACCAAGGCATGTTTAGCCACAGGGTGATCCTCATTACCAACAAACACTGTCTGCCTGTGTCCATTCATGCGAATGGACAGTTTGTTGCTGGTCATTCCCACATAGAATGCATCACAGTGTAGGCAGGTCAGTTGGTAAATCACGTGGGTGCTTTCACACGTGGCTCTGCCTCTGATCGTGTACACCTTCCGGGTTACAGGACTGGAGTAGGTGGTGGTGGGAGGGTGCATGGGACAGGTTTTGCATCGGGGGCGGTTACAAGGATAGGAGCCCGAGGGTAGGGAAGGTGGTTTGGGGATTTCATAGGGATGAACTAACAGGTTACGAAGGTTAGGTGGACGGCGGAAAGACACTCTTGGCGGAGTGGGGAGGATTTCATTAAGGATGGATCTCATTTCAGGGCAGGATTTGAGGAAGTCGTATCCCTGCTGGAGAGCCACATTCAGAGTCTGGTCCAGTCCTGGAAAGTATCCTGTCACAAGTGGGGCACTTTTGTGGTTCTTCTACATCTACATCTACATCTACATTGATACTCCGCAAGCCACCCAACGGTGTGTGGCGGAGGGCACTTTACGTGCCACTGTCATTACCTCCCTTTCTTGTTCCAGTCGCGTATGGTTCGCGGGAAGAACGACTGTCTGAAAGCCTCCGTGCGCGCTCTAATCTCTCTAATTTTACATTCGTGATCTCCACGGGAAGTATAAGTAGGGGGAAGCAATATATTCGATACCTCATCCAGAAACGCACCCTCTCGAAACCTGGCGAGCAAGCTACACCGCGATGCAGAGCGCCTCTCTTGCAGAGTCTGCCACTTGAGTTTATTAAACATCTCCGTAACGCTATCACGGTTACCAAATAACCCAGTGACGAAACGCGCCGCTCTTCTTTGGATCTTCTCTATCTCCTCCGTCAACCCGACCTGGTACGGATCCCACACTGATGAGCAATACTCAAGTATAGGTCGAACGAGTGTTTTGTAAGCCACCTCCTTTGTTGATGGACTACATTTTCTAAGCACTCTCCCAATGAATCTCAACCTGGTACCCGCCTTACCAACAATTAGTTTTATATGATCATTCCACTTCAAATCGTCCCGTACGCATACTCCCAGATATTTTACAGAAGTAACTGCTACCAGTGTTTGTTCCGCTATCATATAATCATACAATAAAGGATCCTTCTTTCTATGTATTCGCAATACATTACATTTGTCTATGTTAAGGGTCAGTTGCCACTCCCTGCACCAAGTGCCTATCCGCTGCAGATCTAACTGTATTTCGCTACAATTTTCTAATGCAGCAACTTCTCTGTATACTACAGCATCATCCGCGAAAAGCCGCATGGAACTTCCGACACTATCTACTAAGTCATTTATATATATTCTACTAAGTCATTTATATATATTGTGAAAAGCAATGGTCCCATAACACTCCCCTGTGGCACGCCAGAGGTTACTTTAACGTCTGTAGACGTCTCTCCATTGATAACAACATGCTGTGTTCTGTTTGCTAAAAACTCTTCAATCCAGCCACACAGCTGGTCTGATATTCCGTAGGCTCTTACTTTGTTTATCAGGCGACAGTGCGGAACTGTATCGAACGCCTTCCGGAAGTCAAGAAAAATAGCATCTACCTGGGAGCCTGTATCTAATATTTTCTGGGTCTCATGAACAAATAAGACGAGTTGGGTCTCACACGATCGCTGTTTCCGGAATCCATGTTGATTCCTACATAGTAGATTCTGGGTTTCCAGAAATGACGTGATACGCGAGCAAAAAACATGTTCTAAAATTCTACAAGAGATCGACGTAAGAGATATAGGTCTATAGTTTTGCGCATCTGCTCGACGACCCTTCTTGAAGACTGGGACTATCTGTGCTCTTTTCCAATCATTTGGAACCCTCCGTTCCTCTAGAGACTTGCGGTACACGGCTGTTAGAAGGGGGGCAAGTTCTTTCGCGTACTCTGTGTAGAATCGAATTGGTATCCCGTCAGGTCCAGTGGACTTTCCTCTATTGAGTGATTCCAGTTGCTTTTCTATTCCTTGGACACTTATTTCGATGTCAGCCATTTTTTCGTTTGTGCGAGGATTCAGAGAAGGAACTGCAGTGCGGTCTTCCTCTGTGAAACAGCTTTGGAAAAAGGTGTTTAGTATTTCAGATTTACGCGTGTCATCCTCTGTTTCAATGCCATCATCATCCCGTAGTGTCTGGATATGCTGTTTCGAGCCACTTACTGATTTAACGTAAGACCAGAACTTCCTAGGATTTTCTGTCAAGTCGGTACATAGAATTTTACTTTCGAATTCAATGAACGCTTCACGCATAGCCTCCTTACGCTAACTTTGACATCGTTTAGCTTCTGTTTGTCTGAGAGGTTTTGGCTGCGTTTAAACTTGGAGTGGAGCTCTCTTTGCTTTCGCAGTAGTTTCCTAACATTGTTGTTGTACCACGGTGGGTTTTTCACGTCCCTCACAGTTTTACTCGGCACGTACCTGTCTAAAACGCATTTTACGATTGCCTTGAACTTTTTCCATAAACACTCAACATTGTCAGTGTCGGAACAGAAATTTTCGTTTTGATCTGTTAGGTAGTCTGAAATCTGCCTTCTATTACTCTTGCTAAACGGATAAACCTTCCTCCCTTTTTTTATATTCCTATTAACTTCCATATTCAGGGATGCTGCAACGGCCTTATGATCACTGATTCCCTGTTCTGTACATACAGATTCGAAAAGTTCGGGTCTGTTTGTTATCAGTAGGTCCAATATGTTATCTCCACGAGTCGGTTCTCTGTTTAATTGCTCGAGGTAATTTTCGGATAGTGCACTCAGTATAATGTCACTCGATGCTCTGTCCCTACCACCCGTCCTAAACATCTGAGTGTCCCAGTCTATATCTGGTAAATTGAAATCTCCACCTAAGACTATAACATGCTGAGAAAATTTATGTGAAATGTATTCCAAATTTTCTCTCAGTTGTTCTGCCACTAATGCTGCTGAGTCGGGAGGTCGGTAAAAGGAGCCAATTATTAACCTAGTTCGGTTGTTTAGTGTAACCTCCACCCATAATAATTCACAGGAACTATCCACTTCTACTTCACTACAGGATAAACTACTACTAACAGCGATGAACACTCCACCACCGGTTGCATGCAATCTATCCTTTCTAAACACCGTCTGTACCTTTGTAAAAATTTCGGCAGAATTTATCTCTGGCTTAAGCCAGCTTTCTGTACCTATAACGATTTCAGCTTCGGTGCTTTCTATCAGCGCTTGAAGTTCCGGTACTTTACCAACGCAGCTTCGACAGTTGACAATTACAATACCGATTGCTGCTTGGTCCCCGCATGTCCTGACTTTGCCCCGCACCCGTTGAGGCTGTTGCCCTTTCTGTACTTGCCCAAGGCCATCTAACCTAAAAACCCGCCCAGCCCACGCCACACAACCCCTGCTACCCGTGTAGCCGCTTGTTGCGTGTAGTGGACTCCTGACCTATCCAGCGGAACCCGAAACCCCACCACCCTATGGCGCAAGTCGAGGAATCTGCAGCCCACACAGTCGCAGAACCGTCTCAGCCTCTGATTCAGACCCTCCACTCGGCTCTGTACCAAAGGTCCGCAGTCAGTCCTGTCGACGATGCTGCAGATGGTGAGCTCTGCTTTCATCCCACTAGCGAGACTGGCAGTCTTCACCAAATCAGATAGCCGCCGGAAGCCAGAGAGGATTTCCTCCGATCCATAGCGACACACATCATTGGTGCCGACATGAGCGACCACCTGCAGATGGGTGCACCCTGTACCCTTCATGGCATCCGGAAGGACCCTTTCCACATCTGGAATGACTCCCCCCGGTATGCACACGGAGTGCACATTGGTTTTCTTCCCCTCTCTTGCTGCCATTTCCCTAAGGGGCCCCATTACGCGCCTGACGTTGGAGCTCCCAACTACCAGTAAGCCCACCCTCTGCGACTGCCCGGATCTTGCAGACTGAGGGGCAACCTCTGGAACAGGACAAGCAGCCATGTCAGGCCGAAGATCAGTATCAGCCTGAGACAGAGCCTGAAACCGGTTCGTCAGACAAACTGGAGAGGCTTTCCGTTCAGCCCTCCGGAATGTCTTTCGCCCCCTGCCACACCTTGAAACGACCTCCCACTCTACCACAGGTGAGGGATCAGCCTCAATGCGGGCAGTATCCCGGGCAACCACAGTCGTAGTCCGATCAGGGGATGCGTGGGACGAGCTGGCCGTCCCCGACAAACCCCCATCCCGACCCCCACAGTGATGCCCATTGGCAACAGCCTCAAGCTGTGTGACCGAAGCCAACACTGCCTGAAGCTGGGAGCGAAGGGATGCCAACTCAGCCTGCATCCGAACACAGCAGTTGCAGTCCCTATCCATGCTAAAAACTGTTTTGCTAAGAACGTCTGAACTAATCTACAGAGAGCGCAAACAAATCGACAAAATTTAAACGGTTATTAAAATACAAGATTGCCTAGTAAATGCAGTAATGCTGCTACTTGCGCACTGCTGACACTGCTCGGCGGCGGAAGGAGACTAAGCGAAATTACACTATTCAGGTACTAAAACACGATGCTACACTCTCAAATACTATAATACGCCCGAAACTTATGAATTAAACAATGCAAGAACCAAAAACACGCAAAGAAATTAAGAATTAAACTATGTAACAAATGAGTGAGCTAGGAGTATACGACTTGCTGCTCAGCTGCTTATCCAACGGCGGCAGGGAGCACACTGACTGCGACCAACAGACACTGGCCGTTCAAAACAAAACAGTAGACAAACGACTACGCGAATTTACACTATTCAGGTACTAAAACGCGATGCTACAACTCTCAAATACTATAATACGCTCGAAATTTATGAATTAAACAATGCAAGTACCAAAAACACGCAAAGAAATTAAGAATTAAACTATGTAACAAATGAGTGAGCTAGGAGTATACGACTTGCTGCTGCAGCTGCTTATCCAACGGCGGCAGGGTGGGGGATTCTGGGTTTGAGGGGACGAGGAAGTGGCTCTGGTTATTTGCTTTTGTACCGGGTCGGGAGGGTAGTTGCGGGATGCGAAAGCTGTTTTCAGGTTGTTGGTGTAATGATTCAGGGATTCCGGACTGGAGCAGATTCGTTTGCCACGAAGACCTAGGCTATAGGGAAGGGACCGTTTGATGTGGAATGGGTGGCAGCTGTCATAATGGAGGTACTGTTGCTTGTTGGTGGGTTTGATGTGGACGGACGTGTGAAGTTGGCCATTGGACAGGTGGAGGTCAACGTCAAGGAAAGTGGCATGGGATTTGGAGTAGGACCAGGTGAAACTGATGGAACCAAAGGAGTTGAGGTTGGAGAGGAAATTCTGGAGTTCTTCTTCACTGTGAGTCCAGATCATGAAGATGTCATCAATAAATCTGTACCAAACTTTGGGTTGGCAGACTTGGGTAACCAAGAAGGCTTCCTCTAAGCGACCCATGAATAGGTTGGCGTACGAGGGGGCCATCCTGGTGCCCATGGCTGTTCCCTTTAATTGTTGGTATGTCTGGCCCTCAAAAGTGAAGAAGTTGTGGGTCAGGATGAAGCTGGCTAAGGTGATGAGGAAAGAGGTTTTAGGTAGGGTGGCAGGCGATCGGCGTGAAAGGAAATGCTCCATCGCAGCGAGGCCCTGGACGTGCGGAATATTTGTGTATAAGGACGTGGCATCAATGGTTACAAGGATGGTTTCCGGGGGTAACAGATTGGGTAAGGATTCCAGGCGTTCAAGGAAGTGGTTGGTGTCCTTGATGAAGGATGGGAGACTGCATGTAATGGGTTGAAGGTGTTGATCTACGTAGGCAGAGACACGCTCTGTGGGGGCTTGGTAACCAGCTACAATGGGGCGGCCGGGATGATTGGGTTTGTGGATTTTAGGAAGAAGGTAGAAGGTAGGGGTGCGGGGTGTCGGTGGGGTCAGGAGGTTGATGGAGTCAGGTGAAAGGTTTTGCAGGGGGCCTAAGTTTCTGAGGATTCCTTGAAGCTCCGCCTGGACATCGGGAATGGGGTTACCTTGACAAACTTTGTATGTGGTGTTGTCTGAAAGCTGACGCAGTCCCTCAGCCACATACTCCCTACGATCAAGTACCACGGTCGTGGAACCCTTGTCCGCCGGAAGAATGACGATGGATCGGTCAGCCTTCAGATCACGGATAGCCTGGGCTTCAGCAGTGGTGATGTTGGGTGTAGGATTAAGGTTTCTTAAGAAGGATTGAGATGCAAGGCTGGAAGTCAGAAATTCCTGGAAGGTTTGGAGAGGGTGATTTTGAGGAAGAGGAGGTGGGTCCCGCTGTGACGGAGGACGGAACTGTTCCAGGCAGGGTTCAATTTGGATGGTGTCTTGAGGAGTCGGATCATTAGGAGTAGGATTAGGATCATTTTTCTTCGTGGCCAAGTGATACTTCCAGCAGAGAGTACGAGTGTAGGACAGTAAATCTTTGACGAGGGCTGTTTGGTTGAATCTGGGAGTGGGGCTGAAGGTGAGGCCTTTGGATAGGACAGAGGTTTCGGATTGGGAGAGAGGTTTGGAGGAAAGGTTAACTACTGAATTAGGGTGTTGTGGTTCCAGATTGTGTTGATCGGAATTTTGAGGTTTTGGAGGGAGTGGAGCTGGAAGTGGGAGATTGAGTAGATGGGAGAGACTGGGTTTGTGTGCAATGAGAGGAGGTTGAGGTTTGCTGGAAAGGTTGTGAAGGGTGAGTGAGTTGCCTTTCCGGAGGTGGGAAACCAGGAGATTGGATAGTTTTTTGAGGTGGAGGGTGGCATGCTGTTCTAATTTACGGTTGGCCTGTAGGAGGATGCTCTGAACAGCCGGTGTGGATGTGGGAGAGGAAAGATTAAGGGCTTTTATTAAGGATAGGAGTTGACGGGTGTGTTCATTGGCTGAGTTGATGTGTAGGTGAAGGATTAGGTGGGTGAGGGCAATGGATTGTTCAGTTTGGAACTGGTATAGGGACTGATGGAAGGAAGGGTTGCAGCCAGAGATGGGAACTTTGAGTGTGAGGCCTTTGGGGGTAATGCCAAATGTCAGACAAGCCTGAGAAAATAAAATATGCGAGCGTAATCTGGCTAGGGCGAAGGCATGTTTGCGGAGGGAATGTAAATAAAACTTAATGGGGTCATTGTGGGGGTGTTGTGAGGGTGACATGGTATTAGAAGGTGGAAAGTGTAACATGAGGTGAAATGAAAATGAAAATAAAAATATATGGGGAGAGATAAAGGTGAACCGGAAAGAAACTGGAGATCTGGAATGAAAAAAGGCGAAAAGGTGTTGGTTACAGCTGGGCTATGTTGGACTTCGGTTGGTAGACAACGATGTGCATAAAGGTTAGGTGGTTGTGTTGCCGCCAAAACACGTTAAAGGACGGAGAAATTCGGGAAAATTTCGAAAAAACTGCGTGTAGTATATTAAAAGGAGTGGTATTGTGGTGGCAGATTATGAAAATGAGGCTAACAATTGTCTGACGAAGAAATAATGGCGTTAAAACCTGTGGGAAGCGGCTAAAAATGATCAGTGATGTGGGAAAAACGGAAATGGAAATAAAGCGAAAGTTATTAGAACTGGCCGAAATGGTTGTTTAAAAGGTGAAAGGAGCTGTTTGTGAACTAGAAACGGTGGATATTATAGCGGCGGTAGTGCTGAAAGCGGCAAAAAAATATTTTTTTGGTTATTGTTTGGAAGTGGGTTACGTATTGTTGAGTATATATATATAGGCGGGATAAAATAGTATAGCAGATTACGGTAAAAAGGAGAAGGTGAATACAAAGTGAAACTACTGGCAAAAACAGAAAGAGGAAAATAAGACGACAGAAAAGATTCCGAAATGCAACAGTGACAATAACAAACGTAATTGTTGGATTCAAATTAATGATATCAATATAATGGAAGGAAACATTCCACGTGGGAAAAAATTATATATAAAAACAAAGATGAGGTGACTTACCGAACAAAAGCGCTGGCAGGTCGATAGACACACAAACAAACACAAACATACACACAAAATTCAAGCTTTCGCAACAAACTGTTGCCTCATCAGGAAAGAGGGAAGGAGAGGGGAAGACGAAAGGAAGTGGGTTTTAAGGGAGAGGGTAAGGAGTCATTCCAATACCGGGAGTGGAAAGACTTACCTTAGGGGGAAAAAAGGACAGGTATACACTCGCACACACGCACATATCCATCCACACATACAGACACAAGCAGACATATTTAAAGACAAAGAGTTTGGGCAGAGATGTCAGTCGAGGCAGAAGTGTAGAGGCAAAGAAGTTGTTGAAAGACAGGTGAGGTATGAGTGGCGGCAACTTGAAATTAGCGGAGATTGAGGCCTGGCGGATGACGAGAAGAGAGGATATACTGAAGGGCAAGTTTCCATCTCCGGAGTTCGGATAGGTTGGTGTTGGTGGGAAGTATCCAGATAACCCGGACGGTGTAACACTGTGCCAAGATGTGCTGGCTGTGCACCAAGGCATGTTTAGCCACAGGGTGATCCTCATTACCAACAAACACTGTCTGCCTGTGTCCATTCATGCGAATGGACAGTTTGTTGCTGGTCATTCCCACATAGAATGCATCACAGTGTAGGCAGGTCAGTTGGTAAATCACGTGGGTGCTTTCACACGTGGCTCTGCCTCTGATCGTGTACACCTTCCGGGTTACAGGACTGGAGTAGGTGGTGGTGGGAGGGTGCATGGGACAGGTTTTGCATCGGGGGCGGTTACAAGGATAGGAGCCCGAGGGTAGGGAAGGTGGTTTGGGGATTTCATAGGGATGAACTAACAGGTTACGAAGGTTAGGTGGACGGCGGAAAGACACTCTTGGCGGAGTGGGGAGGATTTCATTAAGGATGGATCTCATTTCAGGGCAGGATTTGAGGAAGTCGTATCCCTGCTGGAGAGCCACATTCAGAGTCTGGTCCAGTCCCGGAAAGTATCCTGTCACAAGTGGGGCACTTTTGTGGTTCTTCTGTGGGGGATTCTGGGTTTGAGGGGACGAGGAAGTGGCTCTGGTTATTTGCTTTTGTACCAGGTCGGGAGGGTAGTTGCGGGATGCGAAAGCTGTTTTCAGGTTGTTGGTGTAATGATTCAGGGATTCCGGACTGGAGCAGATTCGTTTGCCACGAAGACCTAGGCTGTAGGGAAGGGACCGTTTGATGTGGAATGGGTGGCAGCTGTCATAATGGAGGTACTGTTGCTTGTTGGTGGGTTTGATGTGGACGGACGTGTGAAGTTGGCCATTGGACAGGTGGAGGTCAACGTCAAGGAAAGTGGCATGGGATTTGGAGTAGGACCAGGTGAAACTGATGGAACCAAAGGAGTTGAGGTTGGAGAGGAAATTCTGGAGTTCTTCTTCACTGTGAGTCCAGATCATGAAGATGTCATCAATAAATCTGTACCAAACTTTGGGTTGGCAGACTTGGGTAACCAAGAAGGCTTCCTCTAAGCAACCCATGAATAGGTTGGCGTACGAGGGGGCCATCCTGGTGCCCATGGCTGTTCCCTTTAATTGTTGGTATGTCTGGCCCTCAAAAGTGAAGAAGTTGTGGGTCAGGATGAAGCTGGCTAAGGTGATGAGGAAAGAGGTTTTAGGTAGGGTGGCAGGCGATCGGCGTGAAAGGAAATGCTCCATCGCAGCGAGGCCCTGGACGTGCGGAATATTTGTGTATAAGGACGTGGCATCAATGGTTACAAGGATGGTTTCCGGGGGTAACAGATTGGGTAAGGATTCCAGGCGTTCAAGGAAGTGGTTGGTGTCCTTGATGAAGGATGGGAGACTGCATGTAATGGGTTGAAGGTGTTGATCTACGTAGGCAGAGATACCCACTTCCTTTCGTCTTCCCCTCTCCTTCCCTCTTTCCTGATGAGGCAACAGTTTGTTGCGAAAGCTGGAATTTTGTGTGTATGTTTGTGTTTGTTTGTGTGTCTATCGACCTGCCAGCGCTTTTGTTCGGTAAGTCACCTCATCTTTGTGTTTCCTTCCATTATATATATATATATATATATATATATATATATATATATATAAAAAAAGAAAGATGATGAGACTTACCAAATAAAAGCGCTGGCAGGTCGATAGACACACAAACAAACACAAACATACACACAAAATTCAAGCTTTCGCAACAAACTGCTGCCTTATCAGGAAAGAGGGAAGGCAACAGTTTGTTGCGAAAGCTTGAATTTTGTGTGTATGTTTGTGTTTGTTTGTGTGTCTGTCGACCTGCCAGCACTTTCATTTGGTAAGTCACACATCTTTGTTTTTAGATATATTTTTCCTACGTGGAATGTTTCCCTCTATTATAATCATATATATATATATATATATATATATATATATATATATATATATATATATAAATATAATAGAGGGAAACATTCCACGTGGGAAAAATATATCTAAAAAGAAAGATGATGAAACTTACCAAACAAAAGCGCTGGCAGGTCGACAGACACACAAACAAACACAAACATACACACAAAATTCTAGCTTTCGCAACCAATGGTTGCCTCGTCAGGAAAGAGGGAAGGAGAAGGAAAGACAAAAGGATATGGGTTTTAAGGGAGAGGGTAAGGAGTCATTCCAATCCCGGGAGAGGAAAGACTTACCTTAGGGGGAAAAAAGGACAGGTATACACTCGCACACACACACATATCCATCCACACATGTGGAGTTTATCTATCATCTCCATAACGCTTTCGTGATTACTAAATGATCCTGTAACGAAGCGCGCTGCTCTCCGTTGGATCTTCCCTATCTCTTCTATCAATCCTACCTGGTACGGATCCCACACTGCTGAGCAGTATTCAAGCAGTGGGCGAACAAGTGTACTGTAACCTACTTCCTTTGTTTTCGGATTGCATTTCCTTAGGATTCTTCCAATGAATCTCAGTCTGGCATCTGCTTTACTGACAATCAACTTTATATGATCATTCCATTTTAAATCACTCCTAATGCGTACTCCCACATAATTTATGGAATTAACTGCTTCCAGTTGCTGACCTGCTATATTGTAGCTAAATGATAAGGGATCTCCCTTTCTATGTATTCGCAGCACATTACACTTGTCTACATTGAGATTCAATTGCCCTTCCCTGCACCATGCGTCAATTCGCTGCAGATCCTCCTGCATTTCAGTACAATTTTCCTTTGTTACAACCTCTCGATATACCACAGCATCAGCCGCAAAGAGCCTCAGTGAACTTCCGATGTCATCCACAAGGTCATTTATGTATATTGTGAATAGCAACGATCCTACGACACTCCCCTGCGGCACACCTGAAATCACTCTTACTTAGGAAGACTTCTCCCCATTGAGAATGACATGCTGCATTCTGTTATCTAGGAACTCTTCAATCCAATCACACAATTGGTCTGATAGTCCATATGCTCTTACTTTGTTCATTAAACGACTGTGGGAAACTGTATCAAACGCCTTTCGGAAGTCAAGAAACACGGCATCTACCTGGGAACCCATGTCTCTGGCCCTCTGAGTCTCGTGGATGAATAGCGCGAGCTGGGTTTCACACGATCATCTTTTTCGAAACCCATGCTGATTCCTACAGAGTAGATTTCTAGTCTCCAGAAAAGAGATTTCTAGTCTCCAGAAAAGGTATGGAGGAGGATCCATGTGCTAACAACATCCATATGGACCACATGCAAGCCCTTAAAAGACTAAGCCGGGTCCAAAAGAAAGCATGGAACCCATGAAGGGTCGGTGAGTGAGTGTCAGTAAAATGAGATTCCTGGAGAATGGCACAAGCTGCTGAATAAAAGGAAACAAGGGATTGTAACTCTGGTAAGTGACAGTAGTATCCATTACAGTTCCATTGAATAAACACAGACTGGGGATCCAAATGGGAGGAGAATGGGCTAGCAAACCACACCACCAAGATATCATCCATCACCAACAAGGACGTGGTCACATCCAGAGCCAACCACGCCACCAAGTAACCATACATCACCAATGAGGACAGGGTCACATCCATAAATAAGAGGTCAGACTCAGGTTGCAAGAGGTAGGGGGGGGGGGGGGGGGGGGATGGCACCTCAGGGAGCAGCAGAGGGGCTTTGTCCTTGGACATGTATTTCTTCTTCCTCTCTTTTGTAGGCCAAGAAGGGCAGGGCACAGAGAGAGGGGGGAGAGAGGAGAGACAGAGAGACAGAGAGAGAGAGAGAGAGAGAGAGAGAGAGAGAGAGAGAGAGAGAGAAGAGAGAGTGCAGGCTTCTGCACGATCTGGAACTGAGAAAAAGCGAGTGGCCTTAGGGTGCAAGGACTGTGTGTCCCATGGCTGAGTTGTGGCAGCAGGCCTCTGGCCTGGGAGGCACCAGGATGAGGAATCCCGGGACAGAGCCCCCATCACTGGCGGGCACTGAAGAAGGGGGACACTCCTCTCACCCGAGTGGGGTAGTGGCACCCAGAGACAGAGCATGGGAACTGTAGGGGAAGGGGAGAGGAGAGAGGGGCAGGACTGGGGTGAGGAGGAGGGAGGAGGGGAAAAGGACGTAACAGAGTCAATACTAGATGTTGTTGACACAGGGTGAAGACAATCACATATCTGACGAGCCTCAATGTAGGATAAACAATCAAGGAACTTCTGCTCCTGTATCATCTTTTCCTTCTTATCAACCGGGCAATCTGGAGCATGACGACTGACAGTTGCAACAGCACACACAGGTGGCGAACACAGGAGTGTCCACATTCACCCCACAAATGGTTCTCCATACAGTGGAAAGATGTGTGTCCAAAACATAAACACTGAAGGTTGGTTGGTTGGATTAAAAGAGGGGGACAGGGACCAAACTACGAGGTCATTAGTCCCTTGTTCCGAATAAAACAATGCCACAAGTGTGAGAATAAAATGAACGAGACTGACAACTCAAAACAGAATGAAAGGAAAAATCACAAGAACGATGAAGGGCAACAAGCATGTAAATAGACAAAAGGGGACAAGAAAACCGCAGAAACAACAAAGCAGATTACCATGGCTGGCTGAACATGAGAATAAGAAAGGACAAGCCAGCCACTCCACAACACATTAAAACCTCCACCCAGGAAACACTAGGGTGGAGGACACAGAGGGAGAAAGAGCATGTGCTAAAACTTGGATCAAATGATAAAACCCACAATCACAAATAAAACGTAAAACTTAATCAGTCGATGATGTGTTGTCAGATAAAATTAGTGGCAACAAGTCCGGTAACCCAAGATTTCGTTGCTGGGCAGTCAAAGTGGGACAGTGCGCCAGAATATGGGCTACTGTCAACCGGGCACCGCACTGACACTCAGGCAGGTCTTCACGGCGCAGGAGGTAACTGTGGGTCGCCCAAGCATGGCCAATGTGGAGCCAGCAGAGGACAACTGATTCGATGCGAGAGGCCTGCATGGAAGACTTCCACACATTCATAGTCTCCTTAATGACATGCAGTTTGTTGTGTGTACTGTTATGCCACTCTGTCTTCCAAAGCCAAAAACCCCTACGGCATAAGGCAGAGCCCAGGTCAGGTTCAGAGATGCCCATCTCCAGAAGCGGTTTCCGTGTAGCCTATTTGGCCAGCCTGTTGGCAAGTTTGTTGCCTGGAATGCCGACTTATCCTGGGGCCCACACAAACACCACTGAACGATGGGACCAGTCCAGGGCATAGATGGACTCCTGGATGGATGCCACCAAAGAATGGCAAGTGTAGCACTGATCGATAGCTTGTAGGCTGCTCAAAGAGTCAGTACACAGAAGAAACATTTCCCCAGGCCATGAACGGATATACTGAACTGCATGAGAGATGGCCACCAGCTCTGTAGTGAATACACTGCAGCCATCGGACAAGGAATGCTGTTCAAAATGGCCTCTGTAGACATAGGTGAAGCCAACATGACTATTAGCCATCGAGCTTTCGGTGTATACCAGTTCATAGCCCCGGACAAGTCAAGAATAGAGTGGAAGTGACAGCGGAGAGCAGCAGGAATAACTGAGTCCTTAGGGTCATGGGAAAGGTCCAGATGAATCTGCGGACTAGGTGTACACCATGGAGGTGTACGCAGATGGACCTGGATGGGAGGTGGTAAAGGGAAGGACCCCAGTTCAGACAAAAGGGATCACACACGAGCCACAATCGTTAGCCCTGACCTGAGCCACCGATGCGGGAAATGAACTGCCAAGGGTAGAAAAAGGAGACAGTAATTTGGATGCTCAGGAGAACTATGAATGTGTGCAACGTAACTGGTGAGCAGTTGTGCACATCAGATCTGCAATGGAGGTACTCCGGACTCCACCAGGACACTAGTCACCATACTCATTCTAAAAGCTCCCGTCGCTAGGCGAACGCCACAGGTGCACTGGGTTGAGTACATGCAATGCTGAGGGCGCCACCGAACCATAAACCATACTCCCATAGTCAAGGTGGGATTGAGCAAGGGCTTTGTAGAGATGCATCAGAGTAGAGAAATCTGCACCCCAGTTGGTGTTGCTGAGGCAGCGGAGGGCATTGAGGTGCTGCCAGCACTTCCGCTTAAGCTGATGAATGTGAGGTAGTCAAGTCAATTGGGCATCGAGAACCAGTCCTAAGAGTCGATATGTCTCCACTACAGTGAATGTATCGCCATTAAGGTAAAGTTCTGGTTCTGGATGAACGGCACGACGCTGACAGAAGTGCATGACACATGACTTAGCGGCCGAAAACTGGAAGCTGTGGGCGAGAGTCCATGACTGCGGCTTCTGGATGGCTCCCTCCAGGCGCCGCTCAGCAACACCAGTGCTGGTGGAGCAGTATGAAACACAGAAGTCATCTGCATTCAGAGAGGGTGAGACAGATGGCCCTACAGCTGCCTCTAGACCGTTAACAGCCACTAAAAATAGTGATGTACTCAATACAGAACCCTGCGGAACACCATTCTCCTGGATATGGGGGCAACTATGGCAGGCACCAACTTAGACACACAAAGTAAGGGGTGACAGGAAATTCTGGATAAAAACTGAGAGCGGGCCTCAGAGACCCCACTCGTGTAATGTGGCAAGGATATGATGTCACCTGGTGGCGTAATATGCTTTGCATAGATCAAAAAAGACGGGAAGAAGGTGTTGGCGTCTGGAAAAGGCTGTTCTGGTGGCAGCCTCAAGGGACACAAGATTATCAGTGGTAGACCACCCCTGGCGGAAGCCACCTGACATGGAGCCAGCAGGCCACGTGACTCCAGGATCCAACCCAACCGCCGACACGCCATATGCTCCAGCAGCTTACGAACCGGACAGCTATCCACATCAACTGGGTTTTTGCAGGTTTGAGCACCAGTACGACGGTGCTCTCCCACCATTATGATGGATAGACGCCATCGCACCAGATCTGGTTGAAGATGACAAGGAGATGGTCCTTGTAGTCAGACGAGAGGTGTTTAATCATCTGACTGTGGATCTAATATGGCCCAGGAGCTGTGTCAGGGCAATGTGCAAGTGCACTGAGGAGCTCCCACTCCATAAATGGGGCATTATAGGGATCACTGTGGTGTGTAGTGAATGAGAGGACTCTCCTTTCCATCTGCCGTTTGAGGGTGCAAGAGGCTCAAGCATAGTGCTCAGCAAAGCGCTCGGCAATCGCATTTGCGTCGGTACATAGCACACCATTGATGGTAATGCCAGGGACACGTGTTGGGGTCTGGTACCCAAAAAGACGTCTGATCTTTGTCCAGACTTGGGAAGATGACATGTGGCAGCCAATGGTTGACATGTACCTCTCCCTACACTCCTGTTTCCATCATTTTATAGCTGGCCTACACGGGCATGGAGCAGCTTAAAGGCTATCAGATGCTCTAGGGAAGTATGTCGCTGTAGAGCTCGCCCACACTCTGTAATTGCCTCAGCGACTTCCGGTGACCACCATGGGACTGTCTTTCAATGGGCGAACCCTAAAGAGCGAGGTATCGCGTTTTCTGCCGTGGAAACGATTGTGGTACTTACCTGCTCAACCATCACATTGATGTTACCATGTGGGGGAGAGTCAACTTGTTTAAAGCCCATCTGGCAGGTGTCCGCGGGCCTGACACCGAGGCAGTGACAGGAATATGGGGAAGTAGTCACTACAACACAGGTCGTCAAGTTCTCTCCAGTGAATAGATGGGAGAAGTCTTGGGCAGCAAATTGATGAATCAATGGCTGAGTAACAACCTCGAGCCACACTGAAATGTGTGGTAGCCCCAGTATTTAAGGGACAGAGGTCAAACTGAGACAGTAAAGTTTCAACATCTTGGCCTCAGCCAGTAAGCATGGTGTCACGCCACAAGGGGTTATGGGTATTAAAATCTCCCAAAAGTAGGAAAGGTTTAGGGAGTTGATCAATCAGTGGAGCTAATATATTCTGGGGTACTGCACCATCTGAGGAAAATATACATTGCAGACAGTTATTTCTTGTGTCGCCCGTATTCTGACAGTGACAGCTTCAAGAGGTGTTTGAAGGGGCACAGTTTCACTACAGACTGAGTTTAGGACATAGATGCAAACTCCATCTGACACTCGATTATAGTTGCTACGGTTCCTGTAATATCCCTTATAGCCATGGAGGGCAGGGTTCCACATTACTGGGAAACAGGTTTCCTGGAGGGCAATGCAGATAGCAGATGTAATGCTTAACAGTTGCCGTAGCTCAGCCAGGCGGCGAAGAAAACCACCGCAATTCCACTGGAGGATGACATCATCGTGAGACTGGGAAGGCATGGAACATTCAATGAGGTAGTTTACACCTCAGGGTCACCTACTGCCACCGACTTTTTGCCTGAGCAGTCTATATCCATTGTGTCTGAGGGTCTGGCAGGATCTAGGTCCTCAGCAAATGACAGAATCACCACCTCATCCGCAGATGCAGAGCTTGTAAGTAGCGGTGGTGTGGGTGCCACCGCAATTCCCTTGGTCTTGGGGACCTTCTTATTGGATTTCCCTCACTGCTCCTTGGGTTTCCCTGGCTGTGAGGACTGATTCAGTCTCCGGGACTGAGGATGAGTGTTAAGCCCTACGACCAGCTGCTTTTGGGCTCTTCAGCCACTGGTGGGTGTCATCTTTCCCACTAGTAGAAACCTGGGAAGAGTGTGTCCCATGGGACCCCTTCCCAGTGAGAAGAGCCGAAGAAGACATACGCTTCTCCAGCGCAGAAATGGGGAATGATATACCCGATGGTTGGGGAGGGCGTTGTTCCTGAAGTAGGTGGTGCGGGAGCAACAGGGAGGGAAGTGCCCCCCATCATCAAGGGGGCCGATGTAGTCTTCTGGATCTGAGAGGTGACGAATGTGAGGAACTGATGGGATGACAACTGTTCTCATAGCAGTGGTGAAAGAGGAGGTCATAGCCACAGGATGTAGGAGCTCAAATTTCCTCTTAGCCTCAGTGTAGGTCAGTCAGTCCAGGGGGGTCTTACATTCAATGATTTTCCTCTCTTTCTGTAAAATCCTGCAGTCTGGCGAGCAAGGTGAATGATGCTCTCCACAGTTGACACAGATGGGAGGTGGGGCACATGGAGAATTGGGATGCGATGGATGTTCTCAGTCTCGACAGGTTGGGCTGGAAGTACAGCGGGAAGACTTATGGCCGAACTTCTAGCACTTAAAGCACCACATCGGGAGGGGAACAACTTGGGGTCGTATTTCTTAGCATTAAAGTTAGACTTTGCGTCCTTAGAGACTGCTGGCCCCAGACCACTGGTAAGAGATGATGTACTGCACTTCCTGGCGTGTCATCCGCCCTGATGCCACCCACTCTTACCAGGGGCCCTTCCCACGGGCTCCACCCAGCCGCAGTTTAGGCCACCTGGCAGGATTGCCACTGCCGCGAGTCCCGATGCCCCAGGGTGACAGGCATCTACTCCTTGGCATAAATGGGCAGTTAATGGCACAGGCATCAGCAGAGCGACCCCTATGTTGTCAGGGGGCTACAACCAACAGGGTACATGAGGGCCCCACCACAACGGACTGGCTACCGTGCTGGATATGAGGTGGAAAGAAGTTCATGGTCATCGTTGGCACAGAAAGTGACAGTGCATGGTGGAAAACACACTCAGGAAGGTGTCCTCGTCCAAGCGAGAGAGAATGGGCAGGACCGCAATGTGACGACGAGAAAGTGGGCTAAAAATCTCAATGCATGATGGACACGATGCACCATGTAAGGCGCCCTTCCCCAATTGACTCGCTGTTTTGGAAAATTTTTGAAAGATGGAGGTCAATCCCTACAGGGGACCATCACATAGAGGCCAAAATGTGTGAGACTCCTTTTAGTCACCTCTTGCAACAGGCAGTAATTCCTCGGCCTATTTTAACCCCCAGACCCACAGGGGGCATAAACACTGAAGGCACTTCATGGGTGGCAAGACACGTGGCTTCACATCACACTGATAAACTGCAACCCTGACCTTCTACTCTTCTACTTCTCACTCAAATGCCAGAGCAAAAGCACCATATTGATACTATTGTCCTTACGACCTTTCTAAACAGGTCAAACAAAATGATTGGCCTGGAGATCACCATCAGTTTGAAGGATGAGGTCCCTATCAAAAATGACTTCACCAAACTTGACTTTGATATTTTTCATAAAAAATAATGGCTTGGTGCCGGTCAAAGTGACCTATCGGTCCTAGTGCAGACCAAGTAGCAGGGAAAGTGTTTCACGCAAAGCCTAGCCCTCATCCAAGGGTGTAGTCAGGGCAGGGAAGGACGCAGAGTCATAAGAAGCAGCATTAAATGATCCATTGCCAACCAAAGAGATGACCATAGAGGAACGGCCAGGTTTTTGGAGCTCTTCATATACATAGCGTCTGCACTGATACCACCCACTCTGATCAAGGGCTCTTCACGTAATCACCACCCACCCACAGCAAGGGCTCTGGCCTTTGCCGGGATTTATGATACTCCTAATCAATCACTCACAGGGAGGCAACAGCTCAGGTATCAGAAGTATGATCCCTTCATTGCCAGGGGGATTCAGCCAGAAGGGTACATAACAGCACCATGACATGGGGTGACTATGACTACACAGGGAGGAAGGGGGATGGGGGTAACAGAGGGAAGGAAGAGGGAAATGAGTGGGGAGAGGAATCCACGCCATAGTTGCTAGGGAGTGAGTTCTCGCCCAAGCCCTCACAGTATGGAGGAAAAATTTAGAAGTTGATCTCAAATCCCAAAGGGGGATCAAAAATGCCAAAAATGGATAGCGAGAAAGAGAAAGCAATGGGAACAAAAACCAGAAGGAATACAACAAACCAGGTTTATATCCAGGTCAATGTAAGTAAGAACACAGAGGGGGGAAGGAGCAAGGACAGGGAGGGAGGGTGACGGGAAAGGAAATGCAGCCCAGAAAGGATAAATGAGCTGCAATAGCTTGGGTCCCCATGTGTGCCACATAAGAACTCACGAGAGTCATGAGCTGCCTTGGTGTGTGTGTGTGTGTGTGGGGGGGGGGGGGGGGGGGGGAGGCCGGAAGGCTGGAGGACCAACAGAAGATGTGTGGGAGGGACAGTTACCCCTGGAACAATTCCTTTTATGTATTACAAGTACGTGCCATGATTTTTTGAATTGTGTTACACATGGTGTTCTGAAATGCCCATTACGAACTTCTAAGTCTTGTATAGGGGAGAGAATATATAGTATTCTGAGCAGGAAACTATGTCCAGAAATGTACCATTTCCATGCTACAGTCATCTGAAAACATGTTTACTAAGTAGGAATGCAACATGGTGGTCATGGTGCAGGGTGGTTACATTGGATAAGCTGATGTCATTTAACACCTATCCTACCTCTCTGACCGGGCTGGAACCTCATTCACATGTGCCTGTGAGTGTTAGAGCAGCATGGTTGAGTACACATTTGCAGAATACACCAACATGATCCTTCAGAATGGCGAAGCTCAGTGACAATGGAAGAGTTACTCATTGCCTTTATCAAGATCATTCTCCACAATGTCCCCCTCCATCGCATACCCTTTTTGTCACAATTACGCAACAGCTTTGAGAAATGGTACCTTCACCATCAGCAGGCATGACTCTGGTGCTACGAGGAGATGTCGCACACCCAAACTGCAAGAGGCCATATTGCTTCATGTTCGCTATTAATGAGTGGAACTGTAACACAAGTGATGTACGTGGTCACACCTGATCAATTACTTTTAAAAGTGGTCAAATTACGAAATTTTTATCTACTCACTACCTTCTATAAGTTCTTGAAGTTTGTAACAGGAATTTTCAAACATCTTTTATATAACTTCTTTGTCTACCTTGGTTATATTTTTATATGATTTTATATATGTTCCTTGATGCTAGCACAATATCTTGACATATACATAGATGTGATTCGGTTACTGTAAATTGTCAATCTGTGTTTACTATAATTATATACAATACGTAAATTTCTGGATTTATCATGAAGAAGACATTGGCATCTGTTAAAATAATACTATGTATCCAAAATGAAATTTTCCCTCTGCAAGGGAGTGTGTGCTGATATGAAACTTCCTGGAAGATTAAAACCATGTGCTGGACTGAGACTCGAATTCGGGACCTTCGCCTTTCATGGGCAAATGAGGAAGGGTCGTGAGTTGTTTTGAGTAGCTCAGTGGTAGAGCACTTGTGCACGAAAGGCAAAGGTCCTGAGTTCGAGTCTCAGTTCAACACAGTTTTAATATGCCATGAAGTTCCAATACTAAGTATGTTTCTGTAACATACTTCCTATACATTACACAACTGTATAGCCAAGGTCTACAGACTTATAATATTCCTAATTTTGCAGGCTTTTGAAAATGACAAATTAATTTGTCGAAACCAATAAAGAATGATAACAATATATTTGCAAATGATGACTGAATTTTATTCTGAAAAATATATACTACAGTGGCTGAAAATTACGACCATAAGTAAAACAATACCTCTATATGTTTTTCTAACTCTAAGCATTTCACATAACTAAGGAATCTTCACAATTTATTAAGATGCACATTAAAACCCACTCTATTTCAAGTGAATTTGCATGAATGAAATTTGGTTTTTGCCTTCATTGGCATGCTGACTGCCTGGTTCTGAGAAAAATGATAATTTTTTCTGTCACCCTCTCCTCCCATTTCATTTCCAAGGAAGTCAGTCTTAACTGTATGACTTCCCAAACAATCCATAGCTATAGGTACAAATAATAACTTGTCCACTTTGTACTAACTAATTTGAAGCAAACTCTCATGTTAGACAGCTCCATTGGTTCGCATCAGTAACAAATTGATTTTAACTGAGATTAAACACCTATAAAATTTCACACAATAAAAATATTGGTTTATATGTTGGATTGTTCTATGTGTAAACAACCTTTCAGTACAAGATGGCAAAAGTATAATTATTCATTTCTGATGCCACAAACAAAGTTTTCCTGAGAGAAGCAAATGGAAATGGTGGTAAATGTAATTTTCATTAAGTAAGGAATGGTGTTTTGTAATCAATTAACTAAATAGTAACTTGCACTCTGATTGGGATTGCTAATTTTTAGAACCCTGAATGTAAAAAGTTGTCTAATTTGTATACCTTCATTTCTTACTGCCTTGCAGAGCACTATACTGGGACAATTCGGGTACACAATACATGTTGTAGAATCCAACTACCTCAAAGCAGAGCTTTGTAAATAATGGCAAATACGGAAAATCTAAACCAATTTAAAAGGAAACGGAAAGTTAAAATTGTTTGGTCATACAATGGATCAGTGATTCTTACCTAAGACGTATGTCTTCAGATATATTGCCACGTTTATCAACTACTTCACAAAGTAAGGAAAGGAATTCTTCAACACTTTCACTTGCCACTGACACGTGATACAGTGTTAATGTTTTCACTGCTACAATCTGAAATAATGGAAACAAGTATAGTTATTATCATTACACAAGCTACCAAATTAAACACAGATGGATGTTTTCAATCTAATGTACTGCAATAATCTATTACGTTCTACAAATTTCAGTGAAGTGACCATCAAGAAAGTAGACACCTCAAAGTCACACCCACACTCTGCAGCCCATGGGCGCTAAGCGCCATGATTTGATTGATTGATTTTTTTATTAGTCCAGTTATATCATATAGCCAAAATTGTACAATTGATACTGGACAGGTCAAAGAAAAATTGAAGTAATACATAGACTTAGCAAATTGTAGCAAATTAAAATTAGATGCATATTGTTACAATTTAATTTGCCCACCACATTGCTCCCCTGGTGCATGTACATTGTTGACAGTGAATGAGGTCAGTACCAGCCGAATGTTTAGTGTTCCCATGCAGTATCGCATGTTAACATGTGGTTTTAGTCTCGCATGGAATGGTACATTGATGTAGAGAGCGAAATGCAGGAACAAGGGCCTACACGTAGGTCTACTCCAGTCAGTGTGTGGAAAGGGTTAAAATACAATTGAAAATAATCTAAAATTGTCATACTGAATGAATTGAACTTTTTGTCTGACATATTCAACAGTGAAGAAGCCAGGAATAATACAAATTTTGCATATTCATAAAATGAGAACAAAGCCTTGTGATATTTCCGAATTGACTGTATTCTATGTTAACAGTGCAAAACATTGGCAGAATCTCTAGATGTGAGCAAAAGTGATAAAAAGTTAAAGAGTTGATACGTACTTCAATACTATTACACGGGAGAGTAACCAACAGCTAGAAAACTACAGAGTGATCTCTATGAAAAAAATTAATTATTCTGGCCCAGAGAACTCCATTCTTTGTCTTCTCCACTCACTTGGTTTTTGATTCAGAAACCATGGACAAAATTTCTTAACAGAATGCAGAGACATTGCTACTGTCTTGTAGTATACATCAATAAAAATTGGGATTCATGAAACCACTCACAAAAACAACATTTTGCTTGACATCAGCAGAAATTGTGGCCTGAAAGTAGACACAGTTTCTTTTAAACAGTGTATATTTGAAATTTGGGTGATGGGTGCAGTAATGAAGATCAGCGACAGCTGCAAATAAAAAATTTTTGGGACATAGGGAATACAATGAGTCGTATTAAAGCGAGCTGCCTTAATTAAAATCCTGGTGACGGCATATGAGTACTTGCGCACTGCCACGCACAGAGTCTCTCATAAATAAAATCTGTTTATACGTGACATGATACAATAATGATGTCTCAGATGATACCAAAATTAATTTCTTAATTTTCTTAACAACTTCCTCGCTGCAAGTTTCTACAAGGTCAAACAGAACATAAATTCATTGGCAATGACATGTTTCATTGCAAAGGTGAAACAGTTTTACACCTCTTATGGTATTTTATCTTTATCTCAGAACACTTTCATCTTTTCATGTTGAAATATATGTCACATGCATTATAAAATTCGAGATTTTCCCCATTTTATCTTCAGTCCAAAGGGGACAAAAGTTTTCTTTAGGAAAGCACTCTATCATTTTCTAGACTAAAAATAGAGATAGCTAATTTCTAATTTATTTTGCAGGGGAAAGGGGGCCAGAGGGACTGAAAGGTTCATTCAGTAGACTTTACAGAACCAATATTCTTACATGGGTAATTAATCAAATGAGTGTTTCCAGCACATTTCAAATGAGTGTCCCGTTATTGTATAGCTTTGTTGCATTCTTCCCAGAAGAAGGCCACTGCAACCGTGGTCGAGTAGTTCTATACAACATGACGCGATATCATACCCAGAAAACTTTGTATGTCAACTGACTCTGGCCGTGGAAGCCTACACAACTACATTTAAAATAGCAATTTAACTTGATGAAAAGCTCTCAGGTTTTCAGCCATGTGGCAGCGTATCTTAAGGTTGCCACCTGGTTGGAAACCTGAGAGGTTTTTATCAACAGTAGGGAAATCCGGCACAGGACAGCAACGGTAACATTAAAATGACAACAGTTCCATTAGAATGGCAAAGACTTAGCTTAAGAAATTCCTGTGTAATATGTAATACATACTTTAAACAGCAAAAAAATAGATATCTGATGCAAAGGCTCACAGATGAACACAATAAAAAAAATTGAAGAAAACTTACTAATTTACATTTCCTTACAAGTTTACCTTCAAAATCTAATCGTATTCCCCAAAAATCTAAAAGAACATAGTAAGCATATAAGTTTACAAGTAGCAGATGATGTGACTTTCCTTACTTAAATTTTTCCATGTTCCTTTTCCATTTCTCAGGAAAGAATTCCTGCCACTTTTTGGCCTTTCATCCTGTCCCTGCTTTTTTTGTTAGAACTTTCAACAGATGTATGTAGCTCATTCTCGTATGGATAATCAGTCAGAGTCACAGCACAACGTTTCTTTCTTTTTGTAGCTCTCTACACTTTCGCATCATCTTTTAAAATGGCAACATCTTATCAAGAAACATGGGGAAATTTTGTGGAACTGTTTCTTCAACAAGCCTGCTTTTGTCTACTGGTACAGTACATTTCGGAAAATTACAAGAGACAGGGGTCATCGCAGGTTCTACAACAGTGCCAGGCAAAGTTGATGGGCTTAGCATCTTGTCTTCCATAGGCCAATCAGTTGGAGCTGATGGTAAGAAGTCTACTCAGTGAAGATATCAATGTTGACAGGCCAAATTCCTGTAGCCTCAAACCCTTTGACTCAAAATCTCGTGGTCACAGAATATAGAAATGCTGAGCGAAAGAGATGCTTCTTGCCATAAAGTGATAACATGAATGGCCACTGACAAACTGTGGCCAAAAAACAAGTGGACCACCCTGTTGCTGAACACGATCCCTCATCTCAATGAATGCTTCACAGCCTGTGCCATATGGATCCTTCCCACCAACACCAGCTTTTCTGAATTGCACAGGTGGGAACTTTCCCTGCAATACATCCTTCGTTCCCGTAACCTTCCTGGCCTCAACCAGCCTAGCATCAGTTTTGAGATTTTAAGAAAGAGAAAACTAGTAGATAAAACATTTTCACTTACTTTTCAGGTAAAGAGTTACTAATATTGTGATATGCACATGAAAAACAAGTCCAAATACATTAAGGACACCTCATACAATGGCTTCTTACCATGCTTATGGCTTGGAAAATAGTTCCTGAAAAGTGATCCTAGAATGCACCACTTTGGAGTCAAAATAAACCCCTAATTCCGTTCCACCCTGTGGTTCTGCCCTGTACTGGTTTCCTTACATGATGGGAAAGTCTTCATTCAATACAATTTAACTTATCATCTTTTTTTCCCATTTCTCCTCATTTCTTAGTTGCTTCAAAATTCAAGGAAGTATGTTCTGTTCTTGCAACTAAAAGAAAGACAGTTTGTATTTTGCATGCATGTTTCACTTCTTTTATTTACAAAGCTTCTTCAGTGGCCTGTAATAGATGTCTGTTTTTAAATAATAAATGCATTATGCAGTAGTTACAAACACGTTACTATATTATTTTTCTCATATTTCCTTCGTTTTTCAGATCAGAAACAACTTTTTTAGCACAAGTTTCTAAATGTAACATGGTTAACATATTTGTAACTGAAACAAGTATGGAAAAAACAAACTACCTTTCATTTAGTTGCAAAGACAGAATATGTATCCATGAACAATTTAACTTATTTAAAAAGAGTGAAACTGAATACCTCCACACTACTAGATGCATGTACAAATCATTTTACTAACAACAGCACCAAGTCCTAGAAAAAGAATAGCATGTTTATTGTCACAGAGAGAAGACAAATAAGAGTGCTACTCCACAATGGCCTCTTTCAAAAGATAGAAATAAGTTCCTGATGGGAAAGAAAAGATTAGTATTAGTCAATTCTTAAAGTCATTTCTGTACCCGAATGTTCTCTGCTCCATTATGTTATTTACAGAGTACCTTGAACAGGCTAATAAAAATTCAAAACAAGCATTTTATAACAGATGTTTCAATTCTCCCACCTTAGCCAATGTTCTGAAAGGAAGGGCACTCCTTTCACACCAAGCTTCAGCAAAATCATCTTCTTCTGGTTGGCATCTGATAACTTCAGGCAACTAAAACAACAATTTAATAATGAAAGTAAATTTATTTTTATAATAAATGGGAATAATAAATGCCATAGTCACATCAACTTGCATTTTTATAAATTTGTTATCCCACAAGACACTTCAGTTCACTGGTACATGAGAGAACACATGAACAAATTTGTATGACTGTACAACATCAACAACTTATGAACAGATTTGTTGCATTATTACTGGTTTACATGTCCCTATTGTTGGTGTAGAGTGGTACAGGAGTATAGTAACAATAGGGACATGGAATGTCAGGACCCTCCTGGACGTGAACAATTACAGACCAGAGAGAAGAACCGCTCTTATCACCCAAGAACTAGCCCGTCTACATATAGACATAGCTGCCTTGAGTGAGACAAGACTCTCAGGTGAGGGACACATTAGTGAGGTACGTTCAGGGTACACCATCTTCTGGAAGGGAAAGGATGCAGGAGAACCACGCATCCATGGTGCAGGATTTGCTGTAAAAACGAAAATAGTGAAAGATCTTTGACTTACACCTGTCTCAATTAATGAAAGACTGATGACTCTTAGAGTACCCATTGGTTCAGACAGATTCATCACCTTCGTCTCTGCATATGCTCCTACTTTAGACAGTGATGAAGACACAAAGAATCAGTTCTACCACCAACTGAACAGTACTCTCTCTAAAATACCCATTCAGGATAAATTAATTTTACTTGGTGATTTCAATGCCAGAGTGGGAAGGGACAACCGTTTTTGGAGAGATGTCATGGGTAAACAAGGGGTGGGAAACTGCAATGCAAATGGGTTGCTACTTCTTGGTCTATGTGCTGAGCACGAGCTTTTCATCTCCAATACCCAATTCCGTTTGCGTAACCGCTATAAGACCACATGGATGCACCCACGCTCCAAACATTGGCATCTTATAGACTACGTTATTACGCGACAGCGTGACAAGAAAGACATTCTCATCACAAAAGCAGCACTAAACATCGATGAGTGCTGGACGGACCATAGACTTTTAGTCAGCCGTTTGAGAGTACCAAAGTATCGCAAGCCACGATCCCACTTTTCAAACCCACCACGCAGAAAATTCAACATAAGCAACCTGAACAACAAAAATGTTTGCTCACACTTCCAAGACATACTGTCCGAACAACTTAACAAAGCTCCAGCAACCACAGATGACGTCGAACAAGAATGGACCACATTAAAGAACATCATCAAAGAAACTGCTGAGAATGTTGTTGGTTGTAGTGCACAGAAAAGAAGTGACTGGTTTGATGACAACCACGGAGAAATCCAAGCCATCATCAATGCAAAGCGGGATGCTTACCTATCCCTTGCTCAAGATCCATCCTGCGCAGAAAAGAAAGCACACTTTCAAGAACTCAAGCAGAAATGTCAAAGTGAAATACGAGTAATCAAGAACAAATGGTGGCAACAGAAAGCCACAGAACTCCAAAATCTTTCTGATGCAAGGAACCTGCGTGGCTTTTACGCTGGTATTAAAGAGCTGTATGGACCTATCCGCTCCTCATCAGGAGCACTGAAAGCTGCTGACAACTCCACCATTCTTACTGAAAGTCAGGACATCTTAAAACGTTGGAAAGAGCACTTCAGCTCACTGTTAAACAGCCCTTCTACTGCCGCTGGAGATTTTCTCAAAAATGTCCCACAGCACCCTCCAAAACCCTGGCTGGCTGATCCTCCAACTTTTCAAGAATTTTGCAAGGCACTCAAGAGTGTGAAACCTGGGAAGGCTCCTGGACCTGACAGCATCCCGATGGAGCTTATTGAGGGTGGCGGCTTGCCTCTAAAAACTAGACTCTTCTCACTTATTATATTAATGTGGGAAACCCGCAAGGTACCAGCTGACTTGAAGAACTCCACAATTGTCACCATCTTCAAAAAGGGCGACAGACGAGTCTGTGGTAACTACAGGGGAATATCTCTACTCTCTGTCACTGGAAAAATTTTTGCAAGAATCCTTTTAAATCGCCTCCAGACACTTTCAGAGACTATACTACCTGAGTCTCAATACAGGTTTCGACCTTCAAGAGGGACAATTGACATGATCTTCTGTGCACGACAATTACAGGAGAAGTGCAGAGAACAGCAAAAGCCTTTACTACTTGATTTCTACGATCTAGAAAAGGCCTTTGATACAGTTCCCAGAGAAGCCATGTGGATGGTCTTAAAACGCTTTGGCTGCCCTGGACATTTTGTTGACCTGATTGAAGCTCTCCACGTTGATATGACTGGACAGGTCCTCTGCCAGAATGAAATGACTGGTGAATTCCCAATAACAAGTGGGCTTAAACAAGGATGCGTTCTTGCACCTACATTATTTGCATTGTATCTGGCAGCTATGCTTTACGAGACAACCGTAAACAATGCAGGAATAGAACTAAAGTACAGGTTTGATGGAGGATTATTCAACCAGTCCAGACTCCATTCAAAAAGGTTCACCAGTACCACTCGTGTGACAGAGCTGCAGTATGCTGATGACAATGCCTCTCCAGCTCATTCACCTGCAGAGTTGCAGCTGTCAGTTGATTCCTTCAGCAGGGCGTACGAACGATTTGGTCTCTCCATCAATATTTCAAAGACAAAGGTGATGGCACAGCCAACTCCTGGCTCCTCCGTTCCTGACTTCAGCATATCCATCTATGATACACTCCTGGAACAAATGGACCATTTCCTCTACCTGGGAAGCATACTGTCATCCAACTGCTCATCTGGAAAAGATGTGGAGAATAGAGTACGTGCTGCACATGTAGCATTTGGTCGTCTTACAAAGCGTGTCTTCCTGAATAAAGACCTAACACTGTACACCAAACTGATGGTGTACAAAGCTGTAGTCATTTCCACCCTGCTATATGGTTGCGAAACCTGGACGTTATATCGCTGCGATCTGAAGAAACTAGAACGCTTCAACCAACAGAAGCTAAGATATATCATGAACCTGAAATGGGATGACTTCATATCCAACACAGCTGTTCTAGAGAAAGCAAAAATGCATAGCATGGAAGCTCTTATCATTGGGCATCAACTCAGATGGGTCGGACATGTCCAGCGGATGAAAAATGACAGACTTCCACGCCAAATGCTGTACAGCGAAGTGAGCACAGGTAAAAGGCCACGAGGTGCCCCTCTCAAACGTTATAAGGATCAGTACAAGAAAAATCTGAAAAACTTGAACATCGATACGAGTAACTGGTCCACAATAGCAGAAGACCGAAGTCGCTGGCGCTCAGTTACCTCAAATGCTCTTCAAAACTTTGAGCTGGAACGTCGAAGAATGGAGAATGACAAACGCCAGAGATGTAAACTCCTCCAGGCTCAGCCACGTCCTCCACCTTCCATCAGCTGTAATGTCTGTGGCCGCCTGTTCCACGCTAGGATTGGATTGCTAAGCCATCAACGACACTTCCACGCCTGAACCGTGACAAAGGAAATCTCAGGAAAGAAATGAAAACTCGGATACGAGTATCAGCCGACGACGACGACTGGTTTACATCAAAACACTTGTAAACGTAATCAAGCACACACTCGGTTTTTCATAATGCACTGCTTTTTAACAACTAAACCTCCCCCAGAAAGAAGCCCTTAATGCAAATGTTTTTAGCTTCAATCTCTCCCAAACAAAGAGAGAAAATTACATGTGCATTTTTCATTCGTAGGTAGGATAATAAATTTGGTGGTCTCAAGTATACTGGGTGGAAAGTGCCTCCCTTGGAACTAGGTATTAAGACACATAACTAGAAGAAAAGAGGAACTATACAATACTGCAGTGGCCGTGTTGTTCAAAAATACGATGCAATGTTCCTTCGGACATGCACGCATGTGCAAAGGAATGGGCACTGCAGTGACAGAAGCCATTATTAAATTCACAAAACATATTTGCAGTTCTGAATTTGGACAACCATCAGCTATATAATAGAATGACGACAACAAAAATTTGTGCTGGACTGGGACTTGAACTCGCGATAAGTCACCCTAGCACTAGGCTACTTGAGAATTCCTCACAGAAATATAGTAATGGACGTATGAGTAGAAGTTGTAGACACATGTGGCAACATATGGAAATATGGGTCTCACCGTGAGGCATGCTCAGCCGCCTAATGGCAAGGGGACCAACTGTTATAAGTGGGAAATCTGGGTTTGAGTCCAAGTCTGGCACAAATTTTCATTTCATCATTCCATTATACAGCTGATGGTTGTCCATATTCGCAACTGCATATGCATTTCACATTAAGAAAAAGAGATTGTCTCTATTACATAACTGTCATGTTGGAGTCAAAATATCTGCACATAAAATATAAAAATTAATGCAGTAATTATAACAGAGAAACCATATATAATAGCTCTGTTCCCCTGTACCTCAAGTGCTAACAAGATAGGCAGACTCGATTGTGTTAATTATTGTCTAAAAGATGGGGCTGATCTTTCTTTTCTTGCTCTCATTACACAATGCAACAGTGAAAAAACTTTTTTCACAAATGCACATTTTTTTAATGTATTTCTGCCTCCTGAATTAAAAAAATAATACTCAAAACATCGTATCAGCCACAGTTTTGTCACCAACATTTATTCTACCAATACTGATATCACATATTGAAGTAGTACATACATACGGCACACAAAACATGCTAAAGCAGAAAACGAGGTTAAAACAACAACATATTGAAACACACATGCAGTGAACAGGTGCATACAGAGAATGTGCTACAAAACGTGCACTAATCTCAATCATTCCAACCTTTCTTAGTTGCCATGGTGTAGCCCCTACTTTTCCTCTTATGAAGCATTTCCTCGTGCTCAGACTGAAGCATCCGGAATTAGTTGTCCATCATCTGAACATTCCAAGTTACCTGGTATCATCACTTCCTGACCTCTATAATCTGATGGAATCTATCATCCTGTTGTTCACAGCACCCAAGTTTGGAGGGAACAAGTCAAGTGTGAATTTTAAAAACATGTAACTCAAAACTAATTGAGCAGTCCAGTGTTTTGAGATCCATCAATATAGTCTCAACCTTGTTGATATACTCTGGGCTATACCTGTTCCCTATGAAGTTTTGAACCACACACACACCAGCTTTAAAAAAATTGGGGTTTTGTTTCTTTATCTTAAATCGATGTTTAGAGTTTTTTGAAAAAATGGTAGCTAAAAGAATAGAAATGGACATTGGACAATTGTTAGAAACCAGGTTAAAGATCTCTTGGTTTGTGGCAACACCCATGTTTCTGTTGCTTTCACATGTCAAATGTTGTCATTAGATTCCCATTTGAGAATCATATACTATAAAACTGTTTTTCTAGTTCATAATCCAGTTAGAAGATACACTTTGCAATGCTCTCAAATTTTCCCTTGTTTATCTTTGGCTTCTCAGCATTGTTTTGCTTATTAACATTTCTGTAGTTCAAGTTTAGGCTATTCTTGAAAGTTATTGTGACTCCAAAAATATGTTTTGATACCAGTGTGAAATTCAAGAGTCGTTAGGAATATATTCTGGATTCATTATGAGACAATTACTGATGGCAGTCGATTTCTTAAGAGTGACCAAAGCTGAAAAGTGGGTCTCTGAGGCAACTACAGCGGCCAGAATAACAAGGAGAAACAAGGAAAGGCAGAGAGAAGACGAGGAACATGTAAACAAAGAAGATTATGCAGCTGGAATGTATTAGAAACCACAGAGGTGAACCATAGATAAACTGTAACTTTGAATTGAATTTCATTAGAATTAAATTTTCTGACATGTTTATTTTATGCACAAATAAAGAAAATGAAGCACCTCAGCCATATCACCAGAGAAATTTACTTCAATCAAGTAGTTTCGGCACAACACTTATGCCATCTTCAGGTCCTGATTACCAAACAACAATTCATGAAACTACAATTCTCAAGTCTGACAGACAAATTAACATAAAAATAATAAATCAAGAAACCACTAAAATCATTGTAGTGATTTGTTTGATGTTCTGCCAACAGAAATGTACAGTGGTGCATAAACATTCCATGCAGTGGAAGTTTCAAGCTGTATTAATACAATTGTTCTTTGGTTTACTTTCTATTTGTTATTCCATGCTTTACATTGTATGTGAATTCGTATTTGTATACCTGTAAGCTGTTAATGAGTATCCACAAATTTGGTGTCCCCAACAGACTACAACACACCACATCTCCATCGGCTTCAGCATTCTGCGCAGTTTCGCAACATTGATGTTTGTAACTTCTGCACCAGCAGCACTGCGCTTGTTCCCAAACAAGAATGAACAACTCACCAGTCACAACTGAACTGACAGCCAGCAGTGCAGTTAACAGTGTGACAATTCTGGCAACATAATCCTCCATTATGGTTTGCTCAGCTAGATAGTTAGTTTGTCCCTGCACAAATCTCAGCGGACCAGACTAAATACATCTTGTGGTTGCAGTGTTCACAAAGGATCTAGCAGCAGAAGTCCAGGATCTTCTAGTCATACCACCAGTAACCAAACAGTATGCCCACATTGTGCACACGTTGATGATAGCCTCCCTGCAATCGCAATTGCCAGAGTTTGAAAGATGGCGGTGCCTTCCGGGCAGGCCACTGCCATGGTAATACCCGTGAGGCAGTTCCCCTTTCATTTTGTTTCAGTGATTATTATACAATTTCATTCGACTTTGGTGTATCTAAATTTTCCCTAATTGATATTAATAATGAAATTCCTGTGTTGCACTCGTGTGTACAGAGCTTTTATGTGGATCAAAATAACATGCTGCGCCGGCCAGCCAGCTTGCTCCCTTCCGTCCCCGCTCTACAACATACTCTCCTGCACTGCACAGCATAGCATCTGTGTATTTAATCTACCTATAACCAACCATTAAGAAATCTACGTATTCAGCAGTTAATTGTACACTACCAGAAAAAAATTATTAGTGTGTCGCTCAAACAAATTGTTACCTACAGAAAAATATTTTTTTAAAATAATTAGAGTACATAATTTATACTTTTGTAACATTTTTGGCAGACCAGTTTTTGACCTTCCATGGCCTGGACGTGGACCATGGTCCGCCAGTTGCCAACCGCTGACATAGACCGTGATATAGGTCGTGCAGGATATGGTGGCTGATACACAGCGACCAGTTTTCGACCAAAGAGCTGGGCGAGTTCATTTGTTTGTTCAGAAGGAGAGGCCAACAAGCATTTGACAGCTTTTGGTCAGTCAGCAATGACAGAATCGACATGCACCCGGCAATTTTTCTCAAACGATTTTACAGAAACTATTCAGTAAAAAAAAAATTCATTTTTGCTTTACTTATAGCTTTATATGTCAGATTCATTATAATGTGCCCATAATTTTGTTGATGGTCATAGTTATTGTGATATTTACTTGGAAATAAAACAAGGCACAAAATACGAAAAAGTTTGCAATGAAAAGTAGGGGTCGCTATGATTTTGCGTCTGGTGCATATTATGTTGCTGCACATGTAATTTAGCTAATACGTTGAAATTTTCTTTAGACTTCGCTGGAGGTCTCTATCTGTCACCAATCACAAGAAAATTGATCTGACGTAGCACACTTATTTGCAATTGCACCACGCTAGCAATAAAACCAGAGTGAAATATCCACAACATCCCCCATATTTCATAAACGGTTTGTGATATAAACATGAGATTTTGGCAAATGATAGCAAACAAAGAGAAGAGTATTTAGCTGTATGGTTATTATGCTAAACTTCATTACCTACTGTGTTAGCCCACTAACCACAGACTTTTCTGAGGAAAGAATGAAATTTTTAAGGGCCATAAATAGCTGGTGAAATGAGAAATGGTTATGGGTTTTGGAACAACATAAGTGAGGCAGTTACACATTTATATTTACATTGCTAGAGCTGCATGGTCAATGATGGACATGTCCGAAAGAACAGATGGTGGTGGTGGTTAGTGTTTAACGTCCCGTCGACAACGAGGTCATTAGAGACGGAGCGCAAGCTCGGGGTAGGGAAGGACTGGGAAGGAAATCGGCCGTGCCCTTTCAAAGGAATCATCCCGGCATTTGCCTGAAACGATTTAGGGAAATCACGGAAAACCTAAATGAGGATGGCCGGAGACGGGATTGAACCGTCGTCCTCCCGAATGCGAGTCCAGTGGAAAGAACAGATACCACCTTCATACATATAAACGGGAATCTGCAAAAAGCCGTGAGTAATGAGTATAACGGGCAGGGGCACTATGAATATAGTGCGGGACAATAAGTTGGGAGTGTGGGTCTCAAGGGAGGCATGCCAGAGATAAATCCCTGCAGTCACACTGTCCTCTGTGTCCTCAGTGGCTCATATGGATAGAACATCTGCCATGTAAGCAGGAGATCTGGGTTCGAGTCCCGGTCGGGGCATACGTTTTGAACTGTTCCCGTTGACTTAGTGCGATAATAAAGTAATGAGACTGATTTTCTTTGCAAGATGTGGCAACACTGCAGGCTTGTGTAGGCACAATATCTTTGACCTTGGTCGATAAGCTGCTTCTAGTCCAAGCGGCACATCGATGCAACTGCTCAGTCGTGAGTTGTGCTGTAATAAGTTAACACGAGTTTGTGTCTCTCGTCATGGAAATGGAACTGCATAATATCGCGCAACAGTATGCCATTTCTTTTTGCATTAAATTGGGTGAAAACGCGACAACAACTTACGGTAAGCTTCATAAGGCTTCTGGAGGGGAGGTTATGTCAAGAGCTCAAGTTTGTTTTTCATTGGCATAAAATGTTTAGTGACGGCAGAACAAATATAGAAGGTGAAGACTGCAGTGGACGTGAAATGCATGCTTGTGTGCTTCTTTGATTCCAAGAGAATTGTTCGTAAAGAGTGGGTGCCTCCTGGACAAACAGTTAACCAATATTACTCCAAAGAAATTTGAGAAAGACTTTGTAAAAGAGTTCTTCGTGTCTGTGCCAACATTGCTGATAATTGGATTCTGCATCACAATAATGCGCCATCCCACACTGCTCTGTCAGTACAGCAATTTTTAAATCAAAACAATTTTTAGTGCTACCACAGCCACCTTATACACCAGATATCACTCCGTGCGACTTTTTTCTATTTCCACGAGTCAAAACGGCGGTCAAGGGACACCTTTTTCAAACAACACAAGATGTCCAAAAAGCTGGAGGATATTACAGAAAATGAATTCCAGAAATGTTACCATCAATGGCAGAAGCGCTGGAAAAAGTGTGTGCAATCAGAAGGGAACTACTTTGAAGGAGACAACACTAAACTTGACTAAAACAGTAAGCAACATTCCCCCCCCCCCCCCCCCCCACACACACACACACACACACACACACACACACACACACACACACACACACGTCAGTCTCATTACTTTATTGTCGCACCTCATATATCAATGCCTGTATGCAGCTAGGGGTATTCATTCCATTGTAATTCCATTTTAATTACACATTTATTTTGTACCGAGGGTGTGCTTTTTCATAAGATGCTGACCTTACTTTTCCTCAGTTCCCAACTTAATAAACTCAGTTTCAAAATTCTCTCACAACTGCATCTACACAACATACCCTTAGTGAGATGAGACTGTGCAAACTCTGGTGAGTTTTGGCAAGAGCAGCAAATTTTAACATCGCAACAAGAGAAGTGTGTAGGTTCTACTCAGAATTCTCCACTTATGACCATTCTATGAAAGTTACAAAAGGTTAACAAACCAGGCAAAAATAATTCACTGGATTTTTGGCAGAATTTTTTTTAGATACTAATAAATGAAGAGGTGACAGATATTTTTCAATGGTCACCTTGCAACTGTGGGCATGCAGGGGCCCCACTTAATATTTCCCAAAAATGTGAGTGTAGGCTTGAGTTTAGAATGGCACTTCCATCCAGCACTCGGCATTTCCCTACAGCGCTCTGAGCGATTCCCCACCACTGCCGCTCTCCCCATGCTTCCCCAGCTGACTGCGCATCTAGTGGCAATAGCATTTTGTGTGCACTATATTTCATTGAATACACTATAGTGCTATGGTTTTGATGCCAACAGTGTAAATGTGTCTACATCTTTCCTAGCGAACCGCCAACAAGTTGTGTGCAATGGCAATGCAAAGTCAGATTTGGTTTATCTTTGGTCTGAAGTGCCACATGGGTTTGTGCTCAGAACTTTATTGTTATTACTAATGATTAATGATCTGTCTTTATTTACAAAATTCTCACACAATATTGTAGACCGATGACAGAAGTTTTCTAAATAAAAGCACAGATCTAAGCACATTGCAAACATTAACCTAAAATACCCTTGCTCATTCTTCATTATGGTTTAGAGTGAACAGTTTCCTACTAAATGAAAGTAGAACACAGGTACTTAAGTTTAGCCTCAAAGAGATTCCTAATCACCATGAATTAGAAAATGTTAAATTTTTAGGTGTTCTTAGTGAAAATAAATTGACCTGGGAACCACACATTAAAAATATATCTGCTAGCCTTTCAAGATTTATTTACTTAATTAGACACTTAAAAAGATATGTTCCAAATAACTATGTAAGATCTGCATAATCTTACTTTCTTCCACACTATCTTATCATAAGGAATTTCACTGTGTGGTAGTAGTTGTCACATAAATGACATTTTACTCTTGCAGAAGAAAGTAATAAGAAAAATAACTGATTCCAATAATACAGAACCTTGTAAACCTCTGTTCATTAACTGGAATGTCTGAAAGTAGTAAACTTATCCATCTATAATGTTTTATTGTATGTCAAGTGATGTACACAGTTATAACACTAGAAATAGAACATGTGCAGATGTGCCATATCACAGATTATCTAAATCGCATAACTCCTACCTAGTCCTTGGACTAAGGATGTTTAATACGTTAAGAGTAGATTTTAAAGAATTGCCTGAAAATTTTTAAAGCTAAATTGTATATATTACTAGTAAACAATTTTTTTATACACTGGACGAATTTTTTGAAGATAAAAATACTGCTTTCTAATATGTAGATTCTAGTTTCATTTATTTCATGTAAACTAAATTACAGAGCTGAATGACAATAAAGCTTAATTATTATTAATGTTCTGGGCTACTTAAAATGGCGGCAGGCCATGCCCACTCTGGCTTCAAAACAACGTCCAGTCTATAGTGCAATCTCCCTTCTTTTTTTTTTACCTCCATGGGGACAGCAATATACCATGTCTTCATGTTTTACTACAAGAAGGATGCTGTACTGTGAAATGTCTAATATCATTGCAGCAGTGAGCCCAACTGTCACAATTCTAACGTATTTGTAAATAAACATCATACAAATTACAAGGTATATTGTACACTATACAAGAGTTTATTAGCATCAAAGACAGCGTATACTGTGGATAAATACTAACTTGTTTATGATGCCACATAGATTAGAAGTCTAGTTGTAATCAATGTGTGAATCAATGTTAAGATTCCAAAACTGTAGCTTGTAGTACTTTTGTATTCCATTTTGTTTTATAAAGTAGTCTGCCTCTGCAGCCAAGTGGTCAAAGCAACAGACCATCATGTGGAGAACCCAGATTCAATTCCTGGTACCGCCTGGAATTATTCCTTGGTGGGAGGACTGCAATGGGATGTACTCAGTCTCGTGATGCCAACTGAGGACCTACCTGACTGAGAGGAATGTCAACAATGGCCAGGAGTGCAATGTGCCAGCCCCATGTTCAACCATTCTGAATCTGATGATGAATGACTGAGGATGACACGGCTGTCGGTCGACTATTGTGTGGTCTACAGGGCCTTATTCTGGATTTCCTTTGTGTTTGTAAGTAAATTAGGTTGCCATGGTTCAAAATGATTGCTGAAATAATCTTCTAGAAAGAAGATCTTGATCACTTAATGAAACTGAAAAATTTTAATGAAATAAAAGAAACTGTAATAAAATTTTAGAATGAATTGAGGAACTTGGGATTCTTGAATGTGGTGATGGAATTCTGATTTGGTTTTAGAAAAGCTGTACATGTAAATGCAACATTGTAGTAGGGGAGGGGGGGAGGTGGGGGGGGGGGGGGGCTGGGAAGAGACCAAACAACAAGGTCATCGGTCTCACCAGATTAGGAAAGGACGGGGACGGAAGTCGGCCATGCCCTTTCAAAGGAACCATCCCAGCATTTACCTGGAGCGATTTAGGGAAATCACAGAAAACCTAAATCAAGATGGCCGGACGCGGGATTGAACCGTCGTCCTCCCGAATGCGAGTCCAGTGTGCTACTGTAGTAGGAGAAAAATAGCTATTGTCAAAAGAGGTTTGAGCCCGTTTAACTTTATGTTATTCTACCCAATGTTAAGGTTCTATTGCTCTTTGACAGTGAACCTCTTATTAGAAGACTCAGCTGTGTTTTGTTAACAATATATTACCTAATTAATATATAATGTATTAAAATTCTAATATAGAATTTCAATTCATTTGTCAATAAAGTGGAGTTGTCATATTGTCTAACAAAGAAATATTTAATTGTGCATTTGGGAATTTCTCAAATACCTGTTATACTTTTTACAAAAGGCTTTTCTTGCTTAATTTTACAGACAAAGGCCACCCAAAAGCAAATTATGCATGTAAAATTAAAAAATAAATGTATTTTCAGAGTAAATGAAATACATGAGTCTTTTTAAGGTCCTCTTTAACAAATCGAAACTCCCTTTTGACAAAATTCTTGCTACATCTTGCCATTGTTGCTGCACTTCAGTAACAGATTCAGGGCGTATACGCAGACAAGGAAAAAAAATCCTGGATTTCCCAGTTAAAAACACACTTTCTTGGGTGAAAATAAACTTATCCCTGGATGAAACTACATTTTCCCATCTTAAGTGACGACATACTTCCCCTTGGAGCTGTAAAACTTATTAGTCCTTTGAATGGTGAAAGATTTATACACTGGCATAGAACTTTCTGGCACTTCAGGAAACACAATCCTGCAAAAAATAACGCATTTGAGTATGAACATGAATTCCACCAATTACACCACAACAGCTTAAGAAGCACTAAAATCGAGATTGTGAGGTGCTTTTGTAGCCAATCATAGCTCATGTCACGTGATCTCTCCAGCCAGTGACAGCAGATATTAAGAGCATAGGAAACATGATGCAGTCGCCAACAGCAACATCGCTATTACACAGTGAGAACACACAGATAGAAAATGTTAATGGTTTAAATTAATATACAAGAAAAACTAAGCTTTCACATATGATACTGATCATCAAAAAATTTTTATTGTGTTTTCCGAGGGCGTGGTTAGGTAAGATCCTAAGAGCACCAGCGAAAATTGCTGCAGCTGAATATTCCTGACAAGCCTGATTATAAATTTCACTGCTGTGCACTGGTCATATTGTGAATTACCTGTCTGAATACACATTCCGTCGAGCACTTTGACGTTACCCCTAGTAAAGCCAGTTAAGTCTGAAATTGCTCAAGAGCTCACTTCATACATTTTTGCCATCGTTATTGCATAATTTGTAATCTATGAAAGAATGAAAATAAATATGAAAAACTAGCCTTGAAACTGTGTCCTTTTTAGTATGTGTTACCTTTTTAAAATACACTCCTGGAAATGGAAAAAAGAACACATTGACACCAGTGTGTCAGACCCACCATACTTGCTCCGGACACTGCGAGAGGGCTGTAGAAGCAATGATCACACGCACGGCACAGCGGACACACCAGGAACCGCGGTGTTGGCCGTCGAATGGCGCTAGCTGCGCAGCATTTGTGCACCGCTGCCGTCAGTGTCAGCCAGTTTGCCGTGGCATACGGAGCTCCATCGCAGTCTTTAACACTGGTAGCATGCCGCGACAGTGTGGACGTGAACCGTATGTGCAGTTGACGGACTTTGAGCGAGGGCGTATAGTGGGCATGCGGGAGGCCGGGTGGACGTACCGCCGAATTGCTCAACACGTGGGTCATGAGGTCTCCACAGTACATCGATGTTGTCGCCAGTGGTCAGCGGAAGGTGCACGTGCCCGCCGACCTGGGACCGGACCGCAGCGACGCACGGATGCACGCCAAGACCGTAGGATCCTACGCAGTGCCGTAGGGGACCGCACCGCCACTTCCCAGCAAATTAGGGACACTGTTGCTCCTGGGGTATTGGCGAGGACCATTCGCAACCGTCTCCATGAAGCTGGGCTGCGGTCCCGCACACAGTTAGGCCGTCTTCCGCTCACGCCCCAACATCGTGCAGCCCGCCTCCAGTGGTGTCGCGACAGGCGTGAATGGAGGGACGAATGGAGACGTGTCGTCTTCAGCGATGAGAGTCGCTTCTGCCTTGGTGCCAATGATGGTCGTATGCGTGTTTGGCGCCGTGCAGGTGAGCGCCACAATCAGGACTGGATACGACCGAGGCACACAGGGCCAACACCCGGCATCATGGTGTGGGGAGCGATCTCCTACACTGGCCGTACACCACTGGTGATCGTCGAGGGGACACTGAATAGTGCACGGTACATCCAAACCGTCATCGAACCCATCGTTCTACCATTCCTCGACCGGCAAGGGAACTTGCTGTTCCAACAGGACAATGCACGTCCGCATGTATTCTGTGCCACCCAACGTGCTCTAGAAGGTGTAAGTCAACTACCCTGGCCAGCAAGATCTCCGGATCTGTTCCCCATTGAGCATGTTTGGGACTGGATGAAGCGTCGTCTCACGCGGTCTGCACGTCCAGCACGAACGCTGGTCCAACTGAGGCGCCAGGTGGAAATGGCATGGCAAGCCGTTCCACAGGACTACATCCAGCATCTCTACGATCGTCTCCATGGGAGAATAGCAGCCTGCATTGCTGCGAAAGGTGGATATACACTGTACTAGTGCCGACATTGTGCATGCTCTGTTGCCTGTGTCTATGTGCCTGTGGTTCTGTCAGTGTGATCATGTGATGTATCTGACCCCAGGAATGTGTCAATAAAGTTTCCCCTTCCTGGGACAATGAATTCACGGTGTTCTTATTTCAATTTCCAGGAGTGTATATCAAACACAAATGCGCCAGTAAAATTTTAAATAATGGCATAAATGGCTGGTCTTCTAGGCCCGAAATTTTTCTTAGTGTTTTGAATGATTTAAGAAATTCGTTGCACATTCTCACATCACACTAACATAATTCACCTTGTGTACAAGGAAATTTACATTGAAAGTAATCTTCTGAAACCACCATTAGCAATATTTTCCCACAAGCTGTTAGAAATGTAAACAATTATGATGTCACCCTTATTGAAATGAGGCACAGGAGGAAAACAAATCTATAGTAATTTGCTGTTACGAAATATTGCATAATGTTTGACACATTTTGCTGTCAGTAGATGCCTGTGTGTGCACTGTGTTTTGTTGTTGTAAATGGCGCATTTCCTTTGCAACTAAAGTTTTACTTTTGTGTTTCTGTTGTTTATGTTTCATTGCTGCACTATTATTCTACAGTAGTGGGCCAAAGTAAATATTTTTGTCAGAATATCTGTTCTTACCAATCAAAATATCTGTTCTTACCAATCAAAATTACAAAAACTTAACTGAAAACTAAAGTAATGAAAAATTCTCAGAATTCAAAGAAATTCACAGGCTTTTCCCGAATTTCTCCTGGGTGAAAAAATTCCTGGCTTGTTCTCAGATTTCCCAGTTGTCCCGGGGTGTATACACACTGAAATTGATAAGTACTGGCAGTCCATTTCACTCGAAAAACACAAGTTGTCACCATCTCAGCAATGTTGGCCAACATATGACTGTGAGCTGTAAGCCCCTTACACTGCAGTCAAAAAATTCAGACAGATATTAGATAGGTGACAGTTCACCATTATATGAATTATAAGCTGCTTACCTACACCTTTAAGGCAAAGCCGGACAAAACATGATCTAGACAGCCGACACTCACCTAGGCAGCAGCCACTTACATTACATCAGAAAGTTCACAACCAGCATTGTGTATGTGGAAGAGAAGCTAAATGTTCCAGCTGATGCACTTTCGCATGTAGAAAGAGTGAACATGGTACCACATGACACTGCATGAGTGGAAAAAGTGACAAATGCCATTGATTACAATGTCCTCGTGCACGCGCAACAAAGGATGGTAGAACATTCAAAAGATAACATCTGGCTCACTTTAAATTGTGCAACTGAAAACATATACATTAATTTGCACAAAAACATATGTAATAGGTCATAAAAGTTATTGTAGAAGGTCATAAAAGTTATGTAAGCAATAAAAGATAACATCAAGGAACCAAGACAGCATGCTAATCGCAAGCCAAGTATAAATATGCAACAGCATGTGTAAATACAATTTTTGGGACAAATGACCTCCACGAAACAAAAGTAACAAACTGATCAAAAACTTCTGGTAAATATAAAACCCACTGGCAATTGTGAACCCTGGAATCATGAGTGACATATGCACTATTTTGTCAACATGTAATAAACACAAACACATAATGGTAATAAAATGAAAAACAAATGTGTAAAGACCATCTTCATGCACCTCATACTCATTTAACAAAAATATCCTCGGTAAAATTAGTTAAACAGTGTCATGGTCAACATACTTGGAACAGTACACAGACATTGTTTCAGCAATAGGGACCAAAGTATAGAACACTATCCGGTGTCCCTCGAACTCTTACCATACATGGCACGTAGAAAAGATCAGTTGTATGTACAACAGGACACACTGGTGGGAGGGAGGGGGGAGGTGGAATTCATGTGTTTGACAGTCACAGTGTAACTGTTGTTAGTCCACCTATGGTTTAGTGATTGTTTAATATATTATTTCTGTATTAATTCGGCTATTAGACATAAGCGTTGCAGCTACATATTTTTTTTAATGATATAGCTGTGGTGGTTCATTTTATTTATTTATATCATCCATTGCTGTCCCTCACCCACAAGAATTACTGACTTCCACAAATTTGACCAGAGGTATGAAAGTTTTTGGTATGTTTCCAGATACTATTTGGAGTAAAGTAGACTACAGGTATTAACGTACTATCTACAGGAAAAAAAACTACATAATGATTGAAACTTCCTGGCAGATTAAAACTGTGTGCCCGACCGAGACTCGAACTCGGGACCTTTGCCTTTCGCGGGCAAGTGTTCTACCAACTGAGCTACCGAAGCACGACTCACGCCCGGTACCCACAGCCTTACTTCTGCCAGTACCTCGTCTCCTACCTTCCAAACTTTACAGAAGCTCTTCTGGCTAAGCCATGTCTCCGCAATATCCATTCTTTCAGGAGTGCTAGTTCTGTAAGGTTCGCAGAAGAGCTGGCTAAGCCATGTCTCCGCGATATCCATTCTTTCAGGAGTGCTAGTTCTGCAAGGTTCGCAGAAGAGCTTCTGTAAAGTTTGGAAGGTAGGAGACGAGGTACTGGCAGAAGTAAGGCTGTGGGTACCGGGCGTGAGTCGTGCTTCGGTAGCTCAGTTGGTAGAGCACTTGCCCGCAAAAGGCAAAGGTCCCGAGTTCGAGTCTCGGTCGGGCACACAGTTTTAATCTGCCAGGAAGTTTCATATCAGCGCACACTCCGCTGCTGAGTGAAAATCTCATTCTGGAAACATCACCCAGGCTGTGGCTAAGCCATGTCTCCGCGATATCCATTCTTTCAGGAGTGCTAGTTCTGCAAGGTTTCGCAGAAGAGCTTCTGTAAAGTTTGGAAGGTAGGAGACGAGGTACTGGCAGAAGTAAGGCTGTGGGTACCGGGCGTGAGTCGTGCTTCGGTAGCTCAGTTGGTAGAGCACTTGCCCGCGAAAGGCAAAGGTCCCGAGTTCGAGTCTCAGTCGCGCACACAGTTTTAATCTGCCAGGAAGTTTCATATCAGCGCACACTCCGCTGCAGAGTGAAAATCTCATTCTGGAAACATCCCCAAGGCTGTGGCTAAGCCATGTCTCCGCGATATCCATTCTTTTAGGAGTGCTAGTTCTGCAAGGTTTCGCAGAAGAGCTTCTGTAAAGTTTGGAAGGTAGGAGATGAGGTACTGGCAGAAGTAAGGCTGTGGGTACCGGGCGTGAGTCGTGCTTCGGTAGCTCAGTTGGTAGAGCACTTGCCCGCGAAAGGCAAAGGTCCCGAGTTCGAGTCTCGGTCGGGCACACAGTTTTAATCTGCCAAGAAGTTTCATATCAGCGCACACTCCGCTGCAGAGTGAAAATCTCATTCTGGAAACATCCCCCAGGCTGTGGCTAAGCCATGTCTCCGCGATATCCATTCTTTCAGGAGTGCTAGTTCTGCAAGGTTCGCAGAAGAGCTTCTGTAAAGTTTGGAAGGTAGGAGACGAGGTACTGGCAGAAGTAAGGCTGTGGGTACCGGGCGTGAGTCGTGCTTCGGTAGGTCAGTTGGTAGAGCACTTGCCCGCGAAAGGCAAAGGTCCCGAGTTCGAGTCTCGGTCGGGCACACAGTTTTAATCTGCCAGGAAGTTTCATATCAGCGCACACTCCGCTGCAGAGTGAAAATCTCATTCTGTCTACATAATGATTAATTAAGAACAAAAACATGTAACTGAAATGACATAATTGTAGTCTACTTTTTAGATAAACATGTTGTTGTAAAATTTGAAGTAAAATTTGAAATTTTCCTGACGAATCAACTGGTCTAACTGGTTGTTAATATGTAAAGTAATGCTACAAGCATCTAAGCAAGATAGATAGCGAGTGCACAGATTCAAAGTTTCCCATAAATAAAACATGTAACTTACTGATCTTCACAAAAAACAGTAATGAAGTCAATACAAGAACAAACCGTGATTAACTACATGTCAGAAAGTTCAGCAAGAAAAATTGCTAATGTTCTACAATTTTTATCCTACTAAGAGTTAAACTTTTTTAGTTAGAGTCCTGTCAACTTCATGAAAACTGTTAGTATTTTTCCAGGTGTTCACAGGCAAGCTACCTTAAAGGCAGTTCTGCATTCTACAGTTGAAATCAATGTGGCACTTCTGAGCTTCATATGGTGTTTTTGTGTATATTATCATTATTGCAAATGTATGCAATTTGTGCAAAAACTGTGGATATATGATGCCTTGAGTATCAATTTAGAATTCAAGAAGTAGAAATGCATCAAGAACTACTACATTTTTGAAAACAATGTTTTTGTGACCTACCAGTCTGTTGCATTGTGTTATCCGTAGTTTGCGCACCTTGCAGCACGATGTTTGTCCCCAACTGCTTGGATTAGTAATTGGTGTACTACTACAATTGTATATAGTTAAAAAAGATATACAAGAGACTCTACTTGTTGCAATGATCAATTTTTAAGTTTTTATGAACAGCTCCTAGATAGTGCTATGGAAATGGAAATGAGCGTTTGGCGTCATTGGCCGGGAGGCCCCTCGCGGGGCAGGTCCGGCCGCCATATCGCAGGTCGTATTACATTCGGCGCCACATTGGGCGACCTGCACGCCGGATGGGGATGAAATGATGATGAACACAACACAACACCCAGTCCCTGAGCGGAGAAAATCTCCGACCCAGCCGGGAATCGAACCCGGGCCCAGAGGACGGCAATCCGTCACGCTGACCACTCAGCTACTGGGGCGGACATAGTGCTATTAAGATGGGACTTTGTTATTCTTTTAAAATTGGTCATTTGTTGCTGTTAAAACGATGGCAACGGAGAAATAGGCCAAGCCGTTTGTCAACTATGAGCATTTAAAACATTACTCTTGCAAAACAATGGAAATTTCATTTGAAGATTTTTGTAGTGTGATGTTTTACTGTTTTTATAAAGGTCTAACTCCACAACTACAATTTCTACGTCAAACTGTTTGTCTATCAGCCACACTTAGCAAAGGCTGTTTACTGTTGGCTTGCAGAATTACAACATGGTTGTGTTTCCAGCAGTGACATACCTCCAAAAAACATCAATCCTGTGCACAACGTGACTGAAGATATCTGCATGTGTCTCACGAAGAGTTAGGTTCATCCTTAGGCATACTGAAGAAGCAGTACTTTGGTTTTGCATGAACATTTAACTTAGAAAAGACATGTCCCCAATGGATTCTGCTCAATAAGAAGCTCAAGTCAATTTGTGACTGTTCACCCCCCCTTTTTTTTCTTTTTCTTTTTTTTCCCCTCCATTTGTTGTCCTCGGTGTCGATGTACTGAGTTGTGATACTGGCTGAAAAATGGGGTGTGGAAGTACAACATTAACTACTTTAAATAATGTAGCCGACAGGTGCACAGTTGCTTTTCACATAGTTTACTTTCACTGTTCACAACCCCCTCATAATACACAGTTATATATTGCCAGTGCACTATTGTTTTTACTTTCCATAAGCCTCGTTAATAGTTTACAGGCAAACCTCCACATATTGCTACAATAGTTTACTGTTGAACATCTACGAGCAGTAAAAACCTAACCACAAAGTTCATAGGTCTTGAAGAATAGAAAGGTACGTATGGAGCAAACACTGTCATTGTTTTAACACATGGCCTAATTGTTTTAAATTATTTCACAGATGCATTGTTGTTGATCTAACCACTACAGGTTCTTCGTCTGAAACTATGCCATTGACTGACTGTCTTGTGATCAAAAATCGGGCCCTTACATATCCTCACAATAATAGGTACTGAAACTACACATTGTTCGAAGTTAAATTTTACAGAAATTACAATTAAAACTCAACTCATTAAATTAACTGAATACATTGAAAAATTCATTCCTTTTAACAGTTTCTTCTACTACAAGGTTTAGGCAGAATTATTTGTTTAAATGATTAAAAATAACATATGTCATTACACAAACAATACTTTTGATAAAACTGGTAATTACTTTGGAATTAAGTAAGGGCTGGCTTTGCTAACATGTTTTCAAATAGAGCCAAACAGATCCTTTAAGAATACTATTTAGTTGTTCCTCCAAATGTTTATAATTAGTACAGAATTTATATTTGTTTATATATCAACAATAGAATTTAAGTTATGAAACAATTACTGATTTCATCCTATAACAAAGGATACTAACTAGGAATAGTCAAAATAAATTAGAAAATCAATTACATACATAAAATTAAGCACAAAATTAGATCTGGTGTTATATTCTTTAAAACTGAGGGCCAATCTTTCTCTTTTATGAAAATGCCAATTATACTCACATATGTTAATAGTAATTAGTTAATAACAAAATGAATTTAAAGGAGGCAGATGGCAAAACAAGAGGGGAAGTAAAATTATCCCAGCTTGCTTCATCACAAATTGAAGTAGGGAAATGTAGTAAGAAAAATTCTGGTAGAATGTAAATAATTTAGGAGTAATGGAGACCACTCACTAAACAACAGAAGCATTGAGTGATCGAGTGGCACACCCAAATCAGAAGGAAAAATTTTCTGTACTGAATTTTTATTGATCTAGTCTACAAAAGTAGCTTTAACGTAAGACACTGGGCAACTCAATTTACATGTATGTAGGCAAAAGTGATTTCTACAAATACATATTTAAAATTACAAATTCATACATTTAAATATTCAAATAATACACTTTACATATAATGATAATAATCAATTTTTGAAAATATAATGTAACTGAACAGATAAAAAATCTACTCACCAAGTGTCACAAAAGGTATTACAGTTTGCAAGTTTTAGGAGCCAGTGGCTCTTTCTTCTTGCAGAAGTGTTGAAGGGGAAGGAAAAGATGCGAAGGAAAGGACTGGTCAAGTTTAGGGAAAGAGGTCGAGTTCAGAAAAATCGCCCAGATCCCTAGGTGAGGGGAGACTTACCATACGAGGTGAAAAGGAAACACTGATTGTTGGGGACTGCACTGGCTGATATTTGAATGTTTTCATTTAAATATTTATATAATATGCTCCATACATTTAAATATTCTTTAATGGAATAAAACCAGTGATGCTGAAAATGTGACTTTAAAGATTATCCAAAGGTTTTGACCTCAGTATTTGCTTATAAGTTTTTGACAGATTGCCAAAGTTTAACTCCCATTTGGGAAGTACTGTTTTGGCAAGGGGATGAGCTGGTTTGGGTCATATGTATTCAATGTCTGGCAAAGTGGTAATGAATTACACAGTTTTTTACAGTCTACTGTACTTCCATATTATATTTATTTTTAAAGAATGTAAGGGTTTTCATAATCTAGATAGGAAGGAACTTCAAAGATCTTAAACTGAGTTTTCGATGAATCTCTAGGTTTGCATCCAAGTATGGATCTAACTGTCCTTCTTTGCAGTTTGAATATGCTGGTAGCTGCGAGTTTCTCCAAAATATGACCCCATAGTTAAGGTAAGACAGAATGTAGACACAATATGCAATCTTTAATGTTATCTCAGGATTTTAGTAATGGAAGAAGGTTGCAGGTCTTATTCAATTTTCTGTTAAGATATACCACAACTTTGTTCCACCTTAAAATCCTTTGCAGCCATAATCTTTGGTTTCTGTATTGTTGCTGTGTGGTTCATTGTGATAGAGAGAAATGGGATGTATGATTGATGGTTCAGAGCATTGTAAAATCTTAGTGTTTCAGTTTTTTTATTATTATTTATTAGCAGCTGATTATTCTGTGTCTGGTTGCTAAGCTATTTCATAACAGTTTTTACCAACTGCTGCAATCCTTCCTTGTTTTCCCCTTTTAACAGAATTGAAGTATCATATGCAAATATGACTGCTTTATAAACATTCATGTTTAAACTTGGATTGTTAATGTAAAAATAAAACCACTGAGGAGACACAAAATCCCTTTACAATAGAAGACAAAACTTGGATATAGTTGTATGAGGTTTTAACCAAGCAGCAATCAGCTGGTAGCAGAAGTCTAAAATCCACGTAAAATAATCTAATCTTTGATTTAAGCCTTCCACTTGTCCCAAAACCATACGACTGCAATTTGATCCGAGGCCAGTGTTGCAAATAACAAGCTGTGCTTCCACCCTGGGTAGGAGTCTAGCTGTGTTCACAACTTCATGCCAGCTATATATAAGAACAGAGTATGTCTGCTGAACGCAGGTTGGCAAGCATCATTTGTGCCAATGTGAGCTATTATTTGAGCCCCCTGCATCCAGTGCATCTAATACCCACTGTCATAGAGTTCTCCGCCAGTTGGACAAGGTCCTATGGCAGATAAATTTAAAAATTGTCAGTAGTCCTACCACACAAGTTATCTGTCGTTGGTTCAGATATATTCACAGCAACTGACAGCAACTTTTGCTTGTTGCTAAGTCATGCTATTTGGTCATCCCCCACTATCACCTTTGGTCAAAATATGCAACCCCAGGTCAGGCATAGTACCATCCATGATTACAGACGATACCAAAGATGCTGACCCCCCACCCCACCCTTGAAAAAATAAGGAGAAAATAGAAAGAAAGCATTTAAGCTGAATGAGACAGAACAAAAACGTTAAGGTTTGCATCACATCTTGTGATTCTGTTAGAGACGACGAAGGGCTTGGAAGAGCAGTTGAACATATTGGATAGGTGAACGAGAATAAAAGTAAAGCAACCGTAATGGAGTGTAAGGCCCCTTGTCCATGACAAGGATATTCGCCAGACTGGCATTTCTGCCGGTTGATAGAAAACCAGACGCCCTCGTCCACGGAGACGGCGCCGGAAATACTGTAGTCGAGTTGTGTGCAACGGAGCAGTGGGATGGATAACAGTGACCTTTGCACTCTTGTTGCACTATATTATTTTTACAAAAAGAAACAGTGTCATCGTAGGAAGTATTGGGTGCATCCTGTGCCACAAGATCGATTAAATTTGGTGCCTTCAGTATGCTAGATGAAAAACTATGACAGGACAACAGAAAGCACTTTAATTTTTACAGGATGTCAAAAACAACGTTTGACAAATTACTGTCAATTTTACAAACTCATTTGCAACATGAGGACACCAGTATGCGAAACTGCATATCTCCTACTGAAATGCTTGCAGTGACACTGCACACACTAAACCTACCTCCTCCTAGGGTATTCCAAAATATTCCAGGGGAATTGCCTTATGTTTTCGTTGCAGATGAAGCGTTTGCATTGCATAATAATTTACTTCATCCCTATGGTGAGTGAAATCTTGATATCATTAAGCGTATTTTTAACTATCGCTTAAGCAAAGCAAGACAATTTGTAGAGTGTGGTTTCGGCACAATGGCCAATAAATAGAGGATTTTTCACCGACATTTTAAATGTCTCCACTGATTTTGCGACTGACATAGTGAAGGCTTGTACTGTTCTACAAAATTTCATCCATAAAGAAGAGGGTCTTAATACTCTGTGTGCAGATAAGACTATAGATGTGGACTCTGCGAGAACTGCCATGTACACAAGCAGTACGAGGTGGTGTGTCAGCGAACACTATCAGAAATCAGTTTGCTAATTACTTTGTTTCTGAAAATGGGAAAATTCCATGGAAAGATAAGTTCGTCTAATGTATTCATATTTTATGTGAAACAAACAATAGTATAGAGAGAAGGAATGTGGTGTGTAATGAAAATGAAACAAAATAATTTGAGATGAAGTTAAACCACATACCTACATCATTTCTTTCCTTATCTCCAAGTATTTTAAAATCTTCTTTAATAGTGTACACACATCCTTCCACGCTCCCAAAGTCAGTCGTCTATCCTTATATTTTTGGTGTCTTATCCCACAGGACTGGCCATTCCTCCACCAACGCAATCAAAACTTCACAATCAATATTCAGTTCAGCATTCATCTTGAAACTCAACAGGTACCATGTTTGACGGCTCCAGGCACGACTAAACTCTCCCGGCACCCGGCAAGCTGCCGGCTTGAGGACACGCAGACATGTTCCAACATGTCTAACTGAGAACCCGGCACACTGTCCAGCTGCTGGCTTTGCAGTGGGCAACCGGAGGTGAATCCGGCAGCCGGGCCAGTTGTTTTGCCATGTCGTCCCATGGACAAGTCCTCATAAGAAACAATGTGTCACTACAAACCCGGCAAATCTGCCGGACTGGCGGCCGGCGTATATTCTTGTCACGGACAAGGGCCCTAAGCCTATTAAGTCACATGATTTTGGTAGCACTGGATGGGAAATGTGATACTGAAGTTAGTAGACAAGTTATACCACTGAGACAGCAAAATAACTGATGATGGCAGAAATAAAGGGGCTTTAAGTGGATACTGGCAATGACAGGAACAGCATTTCTGAGAAAGAGAACTGTGAACATAAAATATAAGTTTAGATGCAAAGAAGACTTTTCTTGAAGTATTTGTCTGGTGCATAGTCTTATACGGAAGTTAATATTGAGGATTAAATAGTACAGACAAGAAGAGAACAGAACTTTTGAAACACAGTGTAACACAAGAATACTGAAGATTAGATGGGTGCATTAGATAATTGATGAAGAGATGCTGAATCGAACCAGGGAGGAAAGAAATTTATGGCATAACTTAACTAAAAGAGGGGGTAAGTTGGTAGAATACATCCTGCAGCATCAAAGAAAAGTTAATTTGGTAATGGAGGGCATTGTGGAGAGCATAAATTGTACAGGGAGACGAAGGATTGAATACAGTTAAGCATGTTCAAATGAACACACCTTGCAGAAGTTGGGCAGAGATGAAAAGACTTACATAGGTTAGACTAGTGTGAAGAAATAAATTAAACCATTTTTCAGACTGAAGACGATGATGATGACAATCTAATAGCCATGGAGATTGGAACAATATAGTAGGGCCAAGGCATAGAACATAAAGTTGCAGAAGAATATGTGCTTGGCAAAAGGAGTGAGCAGAAAGATTCTGACAAGTGAGTTTTTCAACAAATTTCAGCTACCAGTAGTAAATCCCCTTCTAAAACAGCTTACAGCTGCTCCCAGCATAAAACACTAAGTTACATTGCACAAACAGTGAACTGTTATGTTTCTTCAATGTTCACTACAACACTTTCACGTCTTGGAACCAACCTAGAGCCTGCAGTGAAATTTCCTTTTATAGTTTCATTTTCTGAATGGTCACATTGCTTTTCACAAACCTTTTTACAGCTGTCACACATAATTATCATTCCACTTCCTGTATCTATGTCATTTATTACAACAATTAAACACCATTTTACTGTAGCATTCCCCAAAATAGAGAGATCAGAAAAGCTGTAGTATCAGACAAATGGCTTACCAGCAAAAAGCTGCAGCATCTAAGACAAAGGAGTGAAGCTGAAAATTATAAAATGCCACTAAAGAGAAAAATTAACAGAGGCAAAAGCAAGAGCAATTAATGCCACTATAATTAACTCAAAAAACAAGGTAAAGGCAGCTTGGAATACAATTAATGGTTAAAGGAAGGAAAAAGCTGGTTCAAACAAAGAAAGAGCTATCAGATCAATGGAAGTAGACAACACAGTGGTTGCAGATGTTAGAGAAATAGCTAACACACTCACTCATACTTGCTGATAACTATATGAATGTGGTAGAGAACTTTAAATTGGAAAGAAATAGTCCACAAAAGACAGTTGCTATGTAAAGTTATCAAAACAATCGGACAGATCCATGTTCTTGAAACCAATCACAGAAGATAAACTGAGGAAAACTACACAAAAACTGATGTCCAAGAAATCAGCTGGTGATAAGGAAATATCAAATCATATAATAAAGCAAGTAAGTGAGCAAATAATCTCACCATTGCTGGACGCAGAAAACAGCTCTTTCAGTGATGGAATTTTTCCAGAAAAATTGAAAATATGCAGGGTTGTACAAGTGTACAAGACAGGGCATAAGGAAGAATCCAGCAACTAAAGGTCAGTTTCACTGATATCAGATTTCTCAACAAACCCAGAAATGCTTACGCATAATAGATTAGTTGATTATCTGGACAGATATAGCATTCTTATAGCATCATAGCATGGTTTCAGAAAAAGTACATCTATGCAATTAGTGACTGCCAGTCCAATGGAATATATTATACAGTCTTAAGATGAAACAAACTGTATCTACAATTTTTATGGAGCTCTCCAAAGCATTCAGCACTAGTAACCATGAAATACTGACAAGAAATTGTAAAACTATAGTATTCGAGGGCAAACATGTGAGTGAATAGACTTGTACTTAAGCAACAAGAAACAATATGTATCAACAAGGAATGCATATCAGTCAGAAACCAAAGCCATCAAATATGGAGCAGTGCATTTTGAACCTGTTTGGGATGGGAAGTGTTATTATCTTGTAGCCTTATTCCAAAGGGAACAGTAATACAAACTCTGATATATCATGCACACGATCCAAAGTCTCATTCCCTAGAGTGTATATATGAGGTGTAATCTATTCTTTACATACATGTTACAAATCTTGTATGAACAAATTTCAAGAGTTCTTGCACATAAAATTACTTAGCCGTCCCTATATGTGAATAACAGAGGCGAATGTGCTGATGAAAATAAAACACTGATGGAAGAAATTTAGGAATTCACACAACGTTTCCTATCACACCAGTCACATTGTACAAGAAATAAACCTGGGAACCAGAAATTTTGTCACCGTATCTGATACTAGGGAAGTCATATCATTTGTGCGAGGATGAACATAGTCACCTTGTCTTCTATTACATGTTCTGTAATATTTTCAATACAGTCTTTAATCTCTCTCTTCACTCTCTTATAAGTGATACTTGCATGAAATGTGGCATCTACAAGATGAAAACTGAGCAGCGGACACTTATGATGAGTAGACTAGTTGGGAATGTGAATGAGAGTTACATTAATGAAAGGCTGATAGTGGGCAGATGGAACTGCAACAGGATTCTGAAGCAGAGAAGAGTGCAGATGCAGATGTGATTCTTATTGCATTTGATTTGATGAAATATACCCAATGACTGATACTAATGACTTGTATTTGTTACTAAAACAGGCAGATGTGAATATAATGACTAAGTATCCACAACTTGTTCCCTAACCAAGCCATCATGCATATGTGGAGAGAATGCAATGCAGCTAGAGAACCACATTGCTTGCTACACCATATTATAATGACAAAAGAAAGGGGCATATTTCATACTCAGGTCAGTATATTGTTCAAAATCGAAACATCAATCAAGCTTTATTTTGTCTATATATAGTTGGAGTCACAAAAGATGGTTGTCAAGTTTAAGTGTGTTCTGCACACCTACGTCACACATTCTCTGACAGCCAGTGATGGTTCAGTAGTGTTCCGAGTGCTCTGCTGTGAATGTCATAGCCAGTGTGAGCATTAACCTGATTATATCAAATTATTTAGTGAATTTTCATTCCATTTGTTGGAGTTGTCATGACTGACACTGATGGTAAGTGACAATTTTACGTATTCAAGCAAGAGTTGCAACTTGCTGGATATACACCTTCCTCAAGTGCAGAGCATGTGTATGTGTATCCCAAACCCGTCGCTTGGAGAGTGTGTGTGTGAAATCTTATGGGACCTAACTGCGAAGGTCACCAGTCCCTAAGCTACACACTACTTAAACAAAATTACCCTAAGGAGAAACACACACCCCATGCCCAATGGAGGACTCAAACCTCCGCCGGGACCAGCCGCACAATGTAGAAGGTATTGGCGCCCACAACCAATTATACATTGAGCTGTCAAACTACATACCATGCTGGACAGCAACAACATGATGAGGAAACTACACTGCCTGAATTTACATCAACGGCCAGGGCAGGTAACCAGAACGTTAATGGCCACAAGGCAGAAGATTCCACTGGTGCACTTCAATTCAAAATAACCAAGTACAGTTAAACTCCACCGGAAGGTGGCTAAAATTGCCAACTTGAAAACACACGTTGTTGCTCACAGGAATGTCCCAACGCCCCACTACAAAATCCAAACGACACAATGTGAACAGTCATGACTTGCTGGTAGATTAAGTCAAAACTCAACTCTCGTGCCTAGGATCGGTGAGCCACAGACCTCGTAGCAATAGGAACAGCACCACACACTTCAATCATGCGTGGACGCCGTCATAGGACTCGGCCAAACTATGCGTTGCGTAGATTACCTCACTGCTCCACGCCAACCGACCGACCCCCGTCGCTTGAAACCAACAATAATGTAATCCCCATCTGTGCCTTGACCTGCATGAACTGTCAATGTTCAAGAACTGGACTACAATTGCTCATCCAGACTTCATACTAGAAGAAGTCAGTCGCAAGTTCCTAGTCCATGGATATTCATAATTACCACGAAGGCTTTGGTGTCAGAGAAAAATAAGACATTTTTCAACACACACCTTCCGATTTCGATATGTGCATGGAGGGGGAGACATGCATTTACTATCACAACCATGACAATGAAAACATGAAGATGCAATGAAATTTATATAAAAGAAAAAACAGCTATGGCCCCAAACAATGTATTACAAGTATTCCAACAAACAAAATGTTACATTTAATGAAGTTAATTTTGCAAAGGGTGGTTCAAAAATTGCTTTGGCCTTCGATTTATAGTATCCTAATGGACACACTAATACCAATATGAAGAAACAAGATTGAATTCCATTTCTGGAGTTTGTACCCCCCCCTCCCCCTGCCCCACCCAAATCTATCAATCCAATTACTGTAACATGGCTACATCTGCAAATCAGTTTGCTAATATCAATCCTCATAGTCACTGTATTAATGCTCATCTCTGGCAGCACTGTCTCTTCATCAAACATTCTGAATGCAAGTTGTACTGTACTAATTTGCCAAAAATGTAGTGGACCAACCAATATTTCAGTTTTCACTTTTTGTTACCCATATACAATTATTTTTTATGTAACAAATATTATGTATACCAAACTCATATCTATCAATGGAAAATCCAGGATGGAATATAACAACATTATGTTAAGGAAAGTTGCTACTCACCAAATAGCGGAGATGCTGAGTCACAGCCAAGCCAAGCGAAACCTACTGTACTTTGACGTGAACCAGGCTGCAACTGAAGTCACTAATCTACGTTTCAGGAGAAAGTTTTCACACGAAATGAAAGGTTGAAAATTTTGTCCTCAATTAATATACTCTGAAACTTAGGTGAACAAGTATCACTGCCAAGCCCGTGCTAGTCTTAACACAGTCACTCACAATCCCTTTCACTCACGTTAGCAAGTTTATGGTGTTGCATTTCCCAAAAACATAATAGCTACAAAAATACTGATTGTTTTTGATTGATAATGCTCGCCAAATATTAAGTCTGTCGGTACCAAATGCAGTCACAGTTTTAGCCACCGACCTGCTCAATACGCCACGCAGAATATATGTCTTATCTCGTCACAAAATTCACTTAAAAATTCCGAAATTTCTACACACCCATCGGAATAATTATGCCGTCACTTTACAACACATTTGATGTATGAAACACTGCTAGCTCCAGCAACTTACCATTTCCATCGTAACTACTACTACACACGTCCAATCTGTTTCATGGCTAGGCTCCCACACTTCTCTAGAATACTCTGTCTTCTCTACCAGCAGAGAAAGGCGCGCAAAGAATATTGCTTTACCATTGGTCAGTTTACTCAACAGCCAATAACACAACAACATTCTCCCACGTCAATCCACGCTTTGCACCCATAACCAATTGCAAAATAGTAAACCTCACGATTGCACTTTTTACCGACGTAATTATCTAAGATGCTGAAGTTTTGCTTATGCATAAAGTTATTTGCTATTGTTATTTATACCTGAATTAACTTTCCCTTTACAATAAACTTACTTTACAAATCTATTCTAAAAAAATCCCCTTTGTCCATATCCATACTTCTTTGAAATGTTCCCACACTAAATCCTACTACATAACTCATTAACAATTATCTTCATATTAACCTTAAACGACACTCACGCATCATTCATACTGCTAAAATACATTTATAACATTTTACATACACAAAAAGACATAATAACACTTCATGAAAATACTAGGACAGTTTATGAAAAACATTCTATTACTTTAGTGCACTCTAGTGGGCACAATCGAAACTAAAATCACAGTCCCCTATCCAATATTGTCCTCTATCTGCTGATACATAAACTACATGCATGTCCAGTCTCACGTCACCATCTGTCACTATCCAGCTCTAACAGTTGTGTGTGTGTGTGTGTGTGTGTGTGTGTGTGTGTGTGTGTGTGTGTGTGTGTGTGTGTGTGTATTTGACAAAGGCTTTGCTGGTCGAAAGCTTATTTGTGACAGTCTTCTTCTGGTGCCTATCTGCGACTCAGCATCACCAACATATGGTGAGTAGCCACTTTCCATTTCACAATATTGTTAAACTCCTATCTATGTATAGCAAAACAAAACGCACAGAACGTCTTTTTCTAGTCATAGTATGAAGGCTTTCACGACCGGATAACATATCTTCTGGTAAACCTTCCGGGATGTAACGTTAGGAGCTGAAGAGTTTCATGGACCACGACCTTACATCCCGGAAGGTTTACCAGAAGATATGTCTTTTTCTAGTGTCAAGAACTTTCCAATGCTATTTCCTCAAAACATTTTGCTTACAGTTACGTCCCTAGTGCACTGAAAGAGTGTTATACATATTCCCCTATCACCCTCTAAAAGGCAACACAGCACCCTGCTGTCCACATTGCAGGAAACCCACTGTGATTGGTAGTTGTAGTGACGCAATTATCACCTCTAAAAAATAAATGACTCTTCTCCACTTTATCAAAGGAGTGCACCATTTTGTTTGGCTCCTCTAACCCCTCGTATGTTTGGTTGAGCAGCTACCCCCTGACCTTCAACATCTTTACTAAACAGCCATGCAAGATGATAATGGATATTACATTCACAGATGACATCGAAGATATATCCTTAATTATTTACAGTAGAACTTTGATTATTTATGAGAGTACCAGTGATGATGCACTTTAAAAAGCGAACATCTTTGAAAACTTCTTAAACTTATTTACATGCAAATCAAAACATCTTTAAAGATGTAAAAGTAGAGTCTGTGTGTGTGTGTGTGTGTGTGTGTGTGTGTGTGTAATAAAAATATACTACCTTTAGTAATGATATAAGATGTGCGGCCTCTTCAGAGCACCAAAGGGAAGTTAAGTGACCCGACAACTTCATGGCTATGACACATTTTTTTCTGTCGGTACTTCTAAGCTGTTTTTTCAGATCCTATTAGAACAAAAATATTTGCATTAAAAGATTATTAATGTTTTTCCTCTAAATAAACTGAAATTAATCTCCTGTATTAATTAACATAATAATAATGTTTGGAAAGAGAGGGTGGAGGGGGGAATGCAGTAGAAAGGGGAAGGGAGTGAGAAATGTTCCCTACTTACCCAAAGTGAAATATTTCTTTATTTTGGTATGAAATCACAAACCTGTGCACATGACAGCAAAAGTTTGATATTCAGAACACAAAACGATTTTAATTTCTCCAATCAATATAGGTCTGACAAAAGACTATGTATCATTTAGTGACAACTGTCTTGCAATAAATATAGACAACAGAAAAACGATTTGACTTCTTAACATTTCCTGTCATATTAAATCATTATCTTCTTCTCAGGTCTGCAGCCACATCATATAGCTGTAACGATGCAATAGTTCAGTGGCCTATCCTGCTACCACCTTCAGGTGAGAGAGCTATTTGCTATACCTCGCTATAAATAATTCCTGCTATGAATGGCGGCCCTTTTTCTTGCAACAGAGAAACAAAGTGCTGGCAAGAGAAATTGTAGCTGCTGCCCGATAGCGTAAAGTGAAGGTACAATGTCCAAAAGTGAAGGTACAGTGTCTAAGTATTGAAAGATGACAGAAATGGTGAGCTGCTATGACTCTATGACTATATGCCTCTGTCAGTTGAGTCAAAGGCCACTGTTTTTCAGTTTAAGATAAAATAAGATTCCACATTTTACTTAGAGGATAGTCAGCAGTGTGACCTTATTTCATTCTTTCGTCTAAGAAACAAGCTGTACATGCAGAAATAGATAAAATGGTTGCATTGCGGGGGGGGGGGGGGGGGGGGGGGGGTGATATAACATAGCAACAGTGAATATGATAGTCCTCTCATTATTGTAAATAAGAAAGACTAGTGACTGACTGATGCATGAGCTTTAATTAAGATGCCACTTGCCCTTCTACCGCCTCGAGCACACGATATTTTAAAAATAAGTGTGAGAGAACATATACACTGCGCGACACAAGTTTGTGTGTGTGCAGGCTGGAAAGGAGTCATGAGTACAAGGTAGATCCAATGGTCGAACGGCATCGACAAGTGTTTGCCGCTTGCACCATGGAAGCCGTATTGAAAGAACAAGAAGGAATTATGTAGTATTCTTTGCTGTTTTAGTGACTGTGATTATTGTTAAAGAAAAAAATGAAGAATTGATTATAGACTTTTAAGTAATTCACTTATTGGACTTGAGAGAAGTTGGACATGTTCATAATTGCTGGCGGTTATTACGCCAACTATATTGTAAACGTCTTCTAATCAAGTCTAACACAAGACGAATCGGCTGACTTGTAAACATTCGAATTTTGATCTGAGAAATGGTGAATATGTGATTTATGGAAGTTGAAATACACCAAGACTGAACTAAAAGTATTCTTCGAGTACTAAGTTATTTCAAAAGGAGAGAGAAAATAATAAATTCCTGTTCACCAGCAGTATTCTTCAGAGAAGAAGATCAGCTGTGCATATCAAGCAAGTCAACCTATGGGAGAGAGGTGTGAATTTTGCAATCCAATTTCACATCGCTTAGAGTTGTCTAGAGCGTTAGGATGTGGTGACCAGTGAAAAAGATTCAAAAAAATGGTAATTTTGAGACGAAATCAATGCAAAAGATAAGGTGTGTTGCCATAGCAACCAGGTATAATAAGACAAGAGATCTGTTTCGCGTAATTGGATTGAGTCCAAAAATTAAATAAAAATTTTTGTGAACACAACACAGTGAAAGACGTACGAAAGTAATAATGTTAAAAGAACGGAAAGACGACCTTGACGTATTAGGCTAAGAAGAGATACGACGAGAATAAATCAACTAAGCAGATCTGGTGTGGGGAGTATCCAGGTCTCACACGCATCACAGCGGCGCAGACGCGGAGACAACATCCGACACCACTGGCAGCAGTTGCTGCTAACCGGTGCTGATACTACAGCTGCACACCGATAAATTCTAAATTGGAAGCTCGCAGTGAGATTTTAAATAAAAACCTACACTTAATAAACTCAATGAATTCTTAATTAAAGGCTCAGAATGAAACTTTAAATATTCAAATGACAAATATAGGTTTGTTGAACATCAGAATAGACGATCAAAGCAAAGAATCTAGTAATCAATGCGAAAGCATGGTTGCTTTGGAAACTGAATTTGAAACCAAATGTAATAATGTAGAATCAAAATGTATTGAAAACTTAGAATCTTTAAAAGACGTGTACAATAATGTAAGACAAGGTTTAAGTACTTCGAAAGACAGTGTAGGTCAGTCTAAGGAATTAATGTCGAATGCTCAATCGCAAATTACAGGTGTCAGTACACGAGTTGTCAGTACACAAGTAAATAATGTAGAACAGAATTTCAAAGAGAATATATCCAACTTTGATATTATAAATGTATGTAGCTTGGCAGAACCGTTTGAAGAAGTGATAGATCAAAGAGTTGCCGTGAGAGTAACCTCCGGAAACGTTTAGACTATTGCTTCTTCCAAACTTAATAATACCAGCAGATTTTAACTAATTTTGTGTTACCGAGTGAAGTGGTGATCATTTTACTGTGGGGAGACTTTCACACAAAATTTAATGAGAAGTATTGGTCTGCACTTGCTCAAGTGAAGTTAATATCCGATCCAGGAGTTCCACGCAGAGTCATCCGTTCCCCCAGGGACATTAACGTTCTGTGTTAACGGGTGGAGTGATGACTGTCGGACCCCGAGTTGTTTTCGGTGTTTCTTCCACAATAGTTTTCCTGCACTGAATTCCCTTCAAATCTTAAACTATTCTGTAGTCTATTACTGAATTCTTAAACTATCCTATAATTTTAGTATTTAGCAAACTGGATATGACCATAACGTAAAGACTGCATAAGAGAACCACAGATAAAGAGTGATCTCTAGACATGAAATGAAATGAGTAGAATATAATATTTATGGATAATGTAATATAATGTGATGAACAGAACAACTATTTTATCATAGAGTATAATTTTCTATTTTGTATAGAATATTTTATACCTTTTATGAGATATAATATTGACGGGACGGTTTGTATCAGCTTTGAAAGGAAAGGGTAGTGTGGATAAAAGCATGATTTTCACCAACAGATAAGCCATGGCAAACACTAAACACACAACACACCTTCAGACAACCCCCGCAAACAAGTGTGCCTGATTCTTCACCATCTGCCTTTTCCATAGGGTTGCTAAGATTTACTTTGGGGACCTCAAGGGTGAAGGTGATAATGTCCAATCTGTAGGAGACGATTTAACAATGTAACTCCTCTGACTTCTCACTCAAGTACCAGCGAGGTAGGGCTCCTGGGGAAGGGGGGTGGGACGAGTGTCCTGTCGCGAGGTAGGGCTCCTGGGGAAGGGGGGTGGGACGGGTGTCCTGTCTTTGGGGCTATCTTCTTAATCTTCTTCGCTCTTAGCAACCATTTCCCTCTTTTCCTTTCTTACTTCTCTTTTGAGTACCTATCTATTTATCCCGCTTTCCATATTCATCTACTTGTATCGCAGAAGTTCTTCCTGGTTTCAGTAGTTACATACCAGGTGATCAAAAAGTCAGTATAAATTTGAAAACTGAATAAATCACGGAAAAATGTAGATAGAGAGGTACAAATTGACACATTTGCTTGGAATGACATAGGGTTACCAAAAAAATACAAAAGTTCAAAAAATGTCTGACAGATGGTGCTTCATCTGATCAGAATAGCAATAATTAGCATAACAAAGTAAGACAAAGCAAAGATGATATTCTTTACAGGAAATGCTCAATATTTCCACCATCATTCCTCAAAAATAGCTGTAGTCGAGGAATAATGTTGTTGTACGTTCCAGCAGGTGTTCATCAGCGAGGCTAGGGATGATGCGATTCTGTAACATATTGGCGTACATCTCACCCATCATGGTAGCAGTTCCAAAACGAGAATTACGTATTTCCTCGAAGAAAAAAGGCCCGATAACAGTAGATGTGGTAAATCCAACCCATACTGTGACTTTCTCGTCGTGCAATGGAGTTTCCACGACAGTTCTAGGATTTTCGGTACCCCAAATTCTGCAGTTGTGGGCATTGACAGACCCTCGGAGCGTGAAATGAACTTCGTCGGTCCACAACACGTTACTCAACCAATCGTCATCTTCCGCCATCTTTTGAAATGCCCACACTGCAAATGCCCTCCGCTACACTAAATCGCCAGGCAACAGTTCATGATGCCGATGGATTTCGTACGGATAGCATCGCAGGTTACACCTCAGTGCTAACCAAACAGTAGTGTATGGAATGCCGGTGCGACGTGCGACTACATGAATGCTGACTTCCCCGTGCATAGATGAACCCGCTACAGTCTCCATGTCTTCCTGAACTGTCGCAGCAGCATTATGCCTTGTGCTCGGTTGGCCACTATGGGATTTATCATCTAAACAACCCGTGGCTTCGAACTTCAAAATCATTCTCACCGCAGTTGCATTTGTCAACGGACCTTTACCCATTCGAATCCCCTTCCTATGGCGATAGAATCATAACGCTGAACTAGCACATTCCCCATTCTGATAATACAGCCTCACTAAAAGCGCCTTTTCAGGTAACATCAACATTCTGCGACTGCTCGCGCATCTGATTCTCTCTCTCATTACAGCTCCATTTATACACGATTGTCATGCGCAGTCACTGACGTTTTTCTGTCCAGCACCATTGGGAACTTCACCCCCCCCCCCCCCCCCAAATTAAACCCCATGTCATTCAAAGCATGTGTGTCAATTTTTACCTCTCTATCTACACTATTCCGTGGTTTATTAAGCTTTCAAATTTATTCTGACTTTTTGATCACCTGTAAAACTAAAAGGATTCCACGCCGAGTATATAAGAAGAAAGCATGAGTAATGAAGGAGAATGCAAGCCATATTGGAGTTAATTGTGACGCTTATTTAAGAAAGGTCAAGCTAGCAAATACTCTGATAAACTGATGAATAGTAGGATAGTGGAACTTGAACAATATAGGTAGACACAGCATCTACTCATAAAGGATAAGGGGGACGTAGCCGGCATTTGCTAAGGATATAGGGCAGGCGTACCTGCATAGAGATAGGACGACCTGTGACCTGAAGAATAGGAATTTGTTATAAAAGAGCGGACATACCAGAACTAAGGAGGAAGTTCACTGATAGGGTCAACCCACATGTAAGATATAGGTACCGATCCAAGGTGAAAGAGAGACTATCGTGACAGAAGTCACACATTTTTATAGGAATTATACTGGTAAATTTGAACTCTATATACCACTAGCATTATTATGTGCTATGAGTGTCAGAAAGAACACTTTCATATGCCCAGTGTTCATCCAGACTACAAACAGTCTATAAATAATGAGGTTATTACATACTAAAGAAGCAGTACAAAGGATTAGAATAAAGAATAAAATACTCAAGTATCATGAACACCTGAAGTTTATGATTGGAAACCTAAGGTTAGTCCTCACGATGCCTAGATATAAAAAGAATTGGCTCCAACATTGAGTGAAATACTCCCATTTAATAATCAAAGTAAAATGAAAAAAAGAAAAGCTAAATACAAAATAAAAGGGTTATGCATGGTTAATAAGAAAAATGTGGAATGTACACTTTGGAAATATGAATTGTTATTATATGTAATACTAATGTACATATTGAGTATGTATAAAATATCATGTGTTCGATCTGAGGGGGGAGATATGTAGTGATTCAAGAATTTCTGCATAAATTCTAGAACCACTTGCCCTTATACCATCTCAAAAACACAATATTTTAAAAATAAGTGTGAGAGAACGTACATACTCCACGACACATGTTTGTGTGTGCAGGCTGGAAAGGATTCATTAGCACAAGGTAGATGTGACAGTCGAACGGCATTGACAAGTGTTTGCCGCTTGCGCCACGGAAGCCATATTGGAAGAACAAGAAGTAATTATGTAGCATTCATTGCTGTTTTAGTGACTGTGATTATTGTTAAAGAAAAAATGAATAACTGATTACAGACTTTTAAGTAATTCATGTGCTGGACTTGAGAGACGTAGGACATGTTCATAACTGCTGGTGGTTATTATGCCAACTATATTGCAAATGCCTTCTAATCAAGCCTAGCGTGAGACGAATCGGTTGACTAGTAAACATTCGAACATTGATCTGAGAAATGGTGAATATGTTATTTATGGAAGTTGAAATATACCAAGACTGAACTAAAGGTATTCTTCCAGTACTAAATTATTTCAAAAGTAGAGAGAGAGTCTTATAAATTCCTGTTAACCAGCAGTATTCTTCAGAGAAGAAGTTTTTGGAGATCGACGTAGAGAGAAATCAAGAGAACAAGATCGGCTATACACAGCAAGTAAATCAACCTATGGGAGAGAGGTATGAATTTGCAATCCAACTTCACATTGCTTCGGGTCGTCTAGAGTGTTAGAATGTGCTGCCAGCACTTCTGCTTAAGCTGACAAAGGTGAGGAATCGATATATCTCCACTACAGTGAGTAGTTCATCATTAAATTAAAGTTCTGGTCCTGGCTGAACGGTACGACACCGACAGAAGTGCATAACACACGACTTTGTGGCCAAAAACTGGAAACCGTGTGCTAAAGTGCATGACGGCTCCCTGTGGATGGCTCCCTGTAGTCACTGCTCAGCAACACTAGTACTGGTGGAGCAGTACAAAATGCGGAAGTAGTCTGCATACAGAGAGGGTGAGACAGACGGCCCTACAGCTGCTGCTAGACTGTTAATGGCCACTAAAAATAGTAATACACTCAATACAGAGCCCTGTGGGATCCCATTCTCCTTGATATGGGGGGAACTATGGGAGGCACCAACTTGAACACAGAAAGTACAAAGCGACAGGAAATTTTGGATAAAAATCGGGAGTGTGTGGGGCGGCGGGTGGAATAATTGTTAAATGTTTTGTATTTATTTATTTAATGCTGTTGTTTGCCGTTCTCAACACTGGTTCTCTAACTACAATATTGGCAACCAGAAAGTGATTAGCAAAACGTGAAGCCTGTAATCAGAATTCCTAGTGCCCACTTCATCTGAAAAATACATTTATAGCTACAGCTTATAGCTCTGAGGAATTAGGATATTGTCTGGGATTCATAATCAAAAACCATTCTCTCTAAAATGTTCACTATATTCTGAAAGTCACAGACCAAAAAGAATCTATACAATCCAACTACCAGAGCAGTTCAGAGTATAATGCGCTGATGCAACTATAACTGTTCAAATTAAATGCTTAAGTGAATGCTCGCCATAATTTGATGATAATGTTCATCAAACGCCACGCTAATAATGGTAGAATGTCTGTCCTGCGGCGGCACGTGAAAATACAACATACGCAAACTAAAGATAGATCATTAACATCATCCCAAAATTAATACTTCACTCGAAAACAATTTCATGGTTACGCATATCCCGAGTAACTTATTACTGCATCCGAGGCTGTTTATATCAACGATACCGACGCGACGCGACTCCCGGCACAGGTGGTGCGCTAATCAGCATCTGGAGAGAACTGGGGCCATCCTTCTCTCGCGCAGTGTTCTTACATATAAGCCGCGGACGGCTAAGGGAGCGCCTGATCAAATCTGCTCTCCCGACTAGCCGCTGGGCTAGTAATGCACCACTTTAAGTTATCGAATAAATCATTGCTTCCTTTGCTGATGGTCGATGAAGCTCTCAATTTAAATGTGCAATCAGCACACAGGTAAGTAATCATAATAAAAGTCTGAAGTGGCTAAGTCAAATATTTTGGGCGAGAGAATTAATTTAATTACACTACACGCAGTAGACGAGCTCTGAACTTGCTCTTTGGAGATACGCTATAGCTATAGTTTTATAGTTATTCTGTTGAAACTTCTCACATTTTTATGATTATAGAGGATCTCCATTCTCCTTAAATTTAAACATCCTAGCTTTATTTATTCGCCTACTTAATCTATCTTGCTTCCTTAATTTCTATGACAAAAACCAGAAAATCATGAATTTCAACTAAAATTTTAATTTGTGAGATCCAGAATACTGTTTCTACTAAATTATTATGCAAAAGGAATCTAAATATAAATTTTTAAGTTTCTAGCTCTTTTCTGTTGTGCCAATGATTTTTACAGAAAAACGCCCAAATTTCGAAAATGGTTAAAGTTATTGAACTGATATTCAACACATATTGATTTAGTATTACTCCTGACATGCTAGCGCAATATTTATGATGTCAGAGCTAGTTACAGCAGACTAGGCTGGCACACAATGGAAAGACTTATGTGAATTTTATAAAGCGTGAGTATGCTGCTTCCCTGCAAGTGGACCTCGGATAGCCCATTCATATATTATGGCAAGCATATGATGTCGCCAGCTCGTGTCATATGTTTTCTGTAAATCAAAAAAGACAGCAACCAGGTGTTGGCGTCCGGAAAAGGCTATTTTGATGAGAGACTCGAGGGACACAGGATTATCAGTGGTAAATGACCCTAGCGGAAGCCGCACTGACATGGAGCCAGTAGGCCACATGGCTCCAGGGACCAACCCAACCACTGACACACCATACGTTTCAACAGCTTACAAAGAATGTTGGTGAGGCTGATAGCTATCCACATCAAGCGGGTTTTTACCACGTCTGAGCACCGGAATAATGGTGCTCTCCTGCCATTGTGATGGAAAGATGCCATCGCACAACATCTGGTTGAAGACGATGAGGAGATGTCGGTTGTAGTCGGATGAGAGATGTTTCATCATTGACTGTGGATCCAATCTGGCCAAGGAGCTGTGTCGGGGCTATGTGCAAGGGCACTGAGGAGTTTCCACTCTGTAAATGGGGTGTTATAGGATTCACTATGGCGTGTAGTGAATGAGAGGACTTTCACTTCCAGCTGCCGTTTGAGAGTGCGAAAGGCTCAGGGTAACTGTCCGACACACAGGATCGAGCGTAATGCTCAGCAAAGTGCTCGGCAATAGGGTAGTTAATGCGACATTTATGTTAACACCGGGAACACCTGTTGGGTCTGGTACCCGAAAACATGTTTGATCTTTGCCCACACTTGGGAAGGTGACGTGTGGCATCCAATGATCAAGACACATCTCTCCCAACACTCCTGCTTCCTTCATTTGAAAAGTTGGCGAACGCGGGCACAGAGCTGTTTAAAGGCTATAAGGTGCTCCAGGACTTATGCTGCTGTAGAGCTGGCCGATGCTGCTTAATTGCTTCAGCAACTTCCAGCAACCACCAAGGGACTGCCTTTGGCCGGGGGCACCCTGAAGAGCGAAGGATCGTATTTTCTGCCACAGAAACGATTGTTGTAGTCACCTGCTCAACTATCACATAGATGTTATTGTGTGGGGGAGATTCAGCAGTGACAGCAGATGTGAAAGTTTCCCAGTCCACCTTGTTTAAAGCCCATTTGGGCAAGCGTCCGTGTGCCTGATGCCGGGGCAGTGACAGGGAGATGGGGAAGTGGTCACTACAACACAGAGCGTCATGTGCTCTACAGTGGATAGATGGGAGAAGTCCTGGGCTGCAAATTGATAAATCAATGGCTGAGTAACTACTATGAGCCACACTGGAATGTGTGGTGGCCCCAGTATTTAAGAGGCAGAGGTCGAACTGAGACAGTAAAGTTTCGATATCTTTCCCTCAGCCAGTAGGCACAGTGTCACCCCACAAGGGGTTATGAGCATTAAAGTCTCCCAAAAGTAGGAAGGGTTTAGGGAGTTGATCAATCAGTGCAGCTAATACGAGGTGCATTCAAGTTCTAAGGCCTCCGATTTTTTTTCTAATTAACTACTCACCCGAAATCGATGAAACTGGCGTTACTTCTCGACGTAATCACCCTGCAGACGTACACATTTCTCACAACGCTGACACCATGATTCCATGGCAGCGGCGAAGGCTTCTTTAGGAGTCTGTTTTGAACACTGGAAAATCGCTGAGGCAATAGCAGCACGGCTGGTGAATGTGCGGCCACGGAGAGTGTCTTTCATTGTTGGAAAAAGCCAAAAGTCACTAGGAGCCAGGTCAGGTGAGTAGGGAGCATGAGGGATCACTTCAAAGTTGTTATCACGAAGAAACTGTTGCGTAACGTTAGCTTGATGTGCGGGTGCGTTGTCTTGGTGAAACAGCACACGCGCAGCCCTTCCCGGACGTTTTTGTTGCAGTGCAGGAAGGAATTTGTTCTTCAAAACATTTTCGTAGGATGCACCTGTTACTGTAGTGCCCTTTGGAACGCAATGGGTAAGGATTACGCCCTCGCTGTCCCAGAACATGGACACCATCATTTTTTCAGCACTGGCGGTTACCCGAAATTTTTTTGGTGGCGGTGAATCTGTGTGCTTCCATTGAGCTGACTGGCGCTTTGTTTCTGGATTGAAAAATGGCATCCACGTCTCATCCATTGTCACAACCGACGAAAAGAAAGTCCCATTCATGCTGTTGTTGCACGTCAACATTGCTTGGCAACATGCCACACGGGCAGCCATGTGGTTGTCCGTCAGCATTTGTGGCACCCACCTGGATGACACTTTTCGCATTTTCAGGTCGTCATGCAGGATTGTGTGCACAGAACCCACAGAAATGCCAACTCTGGAGGCGATCTGTTCAACAGTCATTCGGTGATCCCCCAAAATAATTCTCTCTACTTTCTCAATCATGTCATCAGACCGGCTTGTGCGAGCCTCAGGGTTGTTTCCGTTTGTTGTCACACGATGTTCTGCCTTCATTAAACTGTCGCACCCACGAATGCACTTTCGACACATCCATGACTCCATCACCACATGTCTCCTTCAACTGTCGATGAATTTCAATTGGTTTCACTCCACGCAAATTCAGAAAACGAATGATTGCATGCTGTTCAAGTAAGGAAAATGTCGCCATTTTAAGTATTTAAAACAGTTCTCATTCTCGACGCTGGCGGTAAAATTCCATCTGCCGTACGGTGCTGCCATCTCTGGGACGTATTGACAATGAACGAGGCCTCATTTTAAAACACTGTGCATGTTTCTATCTCTTTCCAGTCCAGAGAAAAAAAATCGGAGGCCTTAGAACTTGAATGCACCTCGTACATTCAGGGGTAATGCACCATCTAGAGGAAGATATACATTGCAGACAGTTATTTCCTGCGTCGTCCTTTTCCTGACAGCCACAACTTCAAGAGGGGTTTGAAGGGGCACAGGTTCACTACAAACTGAGTTTAGGACATAAACACAAACTCCACCTGACACTCAATTGTAGTCGCTTCGGTTCCTGTAGTATCACTTATAGCCGCGGAAGGCTGGGGTCCGCATTGCTGGGAACCAGGTTTTCTGGAGGGCAATGCAGAAAGCAGGTGTAAAGCTTAACAGTTGCCATAGTTCAGTCAGGTGGTGGAAAAAAACGCCACAATTCCACTGGAGGATGACGTCATCGTGAGACTAGGAAGCCATGGAACATTCAATGAGGCAGTTTACACCTCAGAGTCACCTGCTGCCACCGAATTTTTGCCTGAGCAGTCTATATCCATTGTGTCTGAGGGTCTGGCAGGATCTAGGTCCTCAGCAGATGACAGAATCACCACCTCATCTGCAGATGCAGAGCTTGTAAGTAGCGGTGGTGTGGGTGCCACCGCAATTCCCTTGGTCTTGGGGACCTTCTTATTGGATTTCTCTCACTGCTCCTTGGGTTTCATTGGCTGGGAGGACTTGATTGATTCAGTCTCCGGGACTGAGGATGAGCAAGAAGCCCTCTGACCAGTTGCTTTTGGCCTCTTCAGGGACTGGCGGGTGTCATCTTTCCCACTAGCAGAACTCTGGGAAGGGAGTGTCCCAAGGGACCCCTTCCTAGCAAGAGGAGCCAAAGAAGACTTATGCTTCTCCAGCGCAGAAGTGGGGACTGATACACCCGATGGTAGGGGAGGAGGGAGGGTGTTGCTCCTGAAGTAGGCGGTGCAGGAGCAACAGGGAGGGAGAAACCGCCCACCATCAAGGGGTCAGGTGTAGCGTTCTGGTTCTGAGAGGTGACAAGAATGCGAGGAACTGATGGGGTGACAACTGTTCTCTAAGTGGTGGCATAAGAGGTGGTCATAGCCAAAGGATGTAGGTGCTCAAATTTCTTCTTAGCCTCATTGTAGGTCGGTCGGTCCATATTCCATGATTTTCCTCTCTTTCTGTAAAATCCTGCAGTCTGGCGAATAAGGTGAATGATGCTCTCCACAGTTGACACAGACGGGAGGCAGGGCACTTGGAGAACTGGGATGTGATGGACGTCCACAATCTTGACATGCGATGCTGGAAGTACAGCAGGAAGACATATGTCTGAACTTCCAGCACTTAAAGCACCACATTGGTGGAGGGATATATGACTTGACATCACAGTGGTAGACCATCACCTGGCCTTCTTGGGCAATGTGTCACCCTCAAAGGCCAATATGAAGGTACAGGTGGCAACCTGATTATCCCTCAGACCCTGATGGACACGCCGGACGAAATGAACACATTGCCGCTCTAAATTGGTGTGCAGCTTGTCATCAGACAGCAAAAGAAGGTCCCTGTGGAATATAACACCCTGAACCACATTTAAGCTCTTATGGGGCGTGATGGTAACAGAAACATCCACCAACTTGTCACAAGCGAGTAATGCCCGTGACTGGGCAGAGGATGCTGTTTTTATCAAGACTGATCCACAGTGCATTTCAGACAAGCCCTCCACCTCCCCAAACTTGTGCTCCAAATGCTCCACAAAAAAGTGAGGCTTAATTGTCATGAAAGATTTCCCATCAACTCTCTTACATAAGAGGTACCAGGGCGAGTAAGCTTCACTGCCATCCTTGGCCTGGCATTCCTCCTATGGTGTAGCCAGGGAGGGGGACAATTTGGGATCATATTTCTTAGCACTAACGTTAGACTTTGCGCACTTAGAGACTGCTGGCAGCGGACCACCGGCAAGAGATGACATACTACACTTCATGGCGTGTCATCCAGCCTGATGCCACCCATTCCCACCAGGGGCCCTCCCAATGGGTGCCAACCAGCCTCAGCAAGGGCCATCTGGCAGGATGGCCATTGCCGTGAGTCCCGATGCCCCAGGGACATGGTCATCTACTCCATGTCATACATGAGGTGTTAACGGTGCAGGCATCAGCAGAGCGATCCCTGTGTTGTCAGGGGGCTACCACCAACAGGGTACATGGCGGCCCCACCACAATGGACTGGCTACTGTGCTGGATATGAGGTGCTAGGAAGTCCGTGGTCATCGTCAGCGCAGAAAGCGACACTGCATAGTGCATGGTGGAAAACGCACCCAGGAAGGTGTCCTCGCCCAAGAGATGGAGAATGAGCGAGACTGCAATGCAACAAACAGAAAGTGGGATAAAGATCTCAATGCACGATGGACACAATGCACCATGTAAGGCGCCCTTTCCCAATTGGCTCGCTCTTCGGAAAAATTTAGAAAGATGGAAATCAAACCCAACAGGGGACCATCACATAAAGGCTGAAACATGTGAGACTCCTTTTAGTTGCCTCTTACAACAGGCAGGAATTCCTCGGGCCTATTTTAACCCCCAGACCTGCAGGGGGGACTTACTGATGTTATACAAGGTATAAACAAGAGCTTTAAAAAAGTTAGAAGAGAGTAGTTAATATATTTAGATCGGCAGCAACCAGATAATGTTATCAGAAAGCAATTATGGAAGAAATTTAGCATTTGGAGTGAGAAAAGATAAGAAAAGGGGGCTAGTAACTATGCTTATTGATGAAGTTAAGATAAGGCAAACCCAAATAGCAGATGAGGTGTAGGAGAAGAAAAGGGTAGGCAGATCCATAGGAGAAATGGCCTATACCTTGATCAGGTGCATCCAAGGGAGGATTGACCTATACCATTTCATGTAAGTAGGAGAGAGGTAAGGTTAGACAGACCCATTTTTTTGAAGGGATAATCTATGCCTTGGTCAGGTGAATCCATTGAGGTCAAGTGTGGTGTCACCGCCAGGTGGTAGCCTTTAAATCGGGCGCAGTCCGTTAGTATATGTCGGACCCGCGTGTTACCACTATCAGTGATTGCAGACCGAGCACCGCCACACGGCAGGTCTAGTCTAGAGAGACTCCCTAGCACTTGCCCCAGTTGTACAGCCAACTTTGCTAGCGATGGTTCACTATCTACATACGCTCTCATTTGCCGAGACTACAGTTTAGCATAGCCTTCAGCTACGTCATTTGCTACGACCTAGCAAGGCGCCATATTCAGTTACTATTCTGAACAGATAATATTGTGAATCATGTACCGTCAAGGGCGACATTCCTCACTAATGGAATAAAGTTAAGTATCAAACTAATTACGTCCGCTTTCTCAATTCTAATTCCTTGTCATGTTCCAGAGCTCACGTCAGTATAGTCCTTCCCTCCTCATGCCAGCCTGCGTGAGCTAAAATGCGTGCATTTCGGCCTCCACAATAGAAAGACCTGTAACTAATCTTTTTAAAGGGAAATAAGGGTACACTCATGTCTATGATGGTACGGAGGTTTGACAGAGTGACTGCCCTTAGAAGGTGTGCAAATGCAGTGAACACAGAAGTGCAAAGCTGAATAGTGATTGATGGTCAGGATATGAAAGTTTTCTCCAAACTAATTGTTTAACCGAATAAATTTTACAGTAGAGACGAGAATGGTTGGAGCAGGAATGTTCCACAATTATTGACTAGAGCCTGTACTGAGATTTGAAACCAGAGACCAAAAGTAGGCACATACCCGACAAACAATTCCTCAGGTAATGATACTGTGGCAAAGAGTAAAAGGTAACTAACTATGTACATGAACAAGAAGTAAACAAGAAACTCTAGAGTATACTGACTGGAAGTTAATGCATCATTAGATAAATAAATATACAAAACCACAAGTAAGCTGACACAATACATACATATTTATTAAAGTGATATCTTGCTATATAGAAGGATTGGTCATTACAGGACAAATTTCTTCAACCACACAGGATGTGAAGTAAATAAGATAGAGATACACAAAGTAGATTAACACTGTTTAGCACAAATTACCTGAAATGAAACAACAAAATTGAAAAGGCCTGTTATCAAAAATAAAGTTTTATTCCTCTTTAAGGAAGGAAACCATATCCAGTGATTTTAAGTAATTATGTTCTTTATAGTTGTATGTTAATGAGAATTCAATCTTTTTTTTTTTTTTTTTAAAAAAAAAAGGTACCGACATCTTTCCTTTAGGTGGGGGAATATGAAGTGTTACATGCCATTTAGGCAAACAGCATTTCACACTCCTTGTGTAGTACAAGGAAAGATGATTGCGACAGAAAATATTAAGTAGGGAGTAATTCGTGGCACATGTACTGAGCATGGATGTTTTGTTTCGTATGTGCAGACATTAAATGTGAGGAGCGGAATACAAGAAAACAGCAAAGTACGACAACAAATAAACAGCTTCACTTGCTGTGGCATCGTGGCTTGGCGGTGGCCTGACCATCAAAGAGCAACCACACTCTTCAAGAATGACGACAAAAGACGAGATGGTTTTGTAACAAACGAAATATATTGCAATCTTGGTTGTCATACGTTGAGCCTTTGAGGCATATCTCAAGTGCAAAGTCATGTTCTACTGAAATTTACAAGCAACTCTAATGATCCGTACATCCATTCAAGGAAATATATGTTTGTAAAAGGAAAGTAGTGGACATACTTTTTCATGTTAGGAGTAGAAGTTATCTTCTTTTGCTCCAATAACAGCTGCAGAACACGAAAAAGTTGAGCCTTTTCTCAACTACACACGGGATTTCAGAGGCACAGATTAGAACGACCTACATTTCAAGAGAAATCAACTATGGCGACCGGATCACAAGAAAAAGGGCACTATGTCAGATGTTACATCGGGTGACAGATCTCACCTCCTGCCTCAGGCATGGATGTGTTTGATGTCCTTAGGTTAGTCAGGTTTAAGTAGTTCTAAGTTCTAGGGGACTGATGACCACAGATGTTTAGTCCCATAGAGCTCAGAGCCATTTGAACCATTTTTCAACTACAAGGTGTGAGCAAGCAGCAACAGAGAACTTTCAACCAACAAGAAAAACACTGCACCGCTACCCACAACAGCTCCCACATTCCTCAGTCAGGGTTACTTTCAAAAGGAGAATTATGTTATCTTTAAGGACTGTATTAAGTTTGTTAAGGACGCGAGTTTGGTTGTCTGTAAACAAAAACGACACTTAAGTGTTTTGTGTTGTTGACACTGTTTCTGTACTGACTTATGAAAATAATGACAAGAATGAATTAGTAGTTGATTTGTTTAAGAGAATTCGTATTAGCGAGATCATTTGTTTAAGTTTTTGAATGTTTATAGCTTGCAAAAAATTAGGCCAAGTTCACATGTATCCAACTATTAAATAATACAAAGAGTGTTATTTATATTATTAAAGAAATTCAAACATAATTTTTGATGTTTATATCACACAACATTTAGGCCTACATTGCAGCTATCAGGTTTTCAAGTAGCAATTTGCTTTCACAAGAAGGCACAACAGCAATGCTAAATACTTACTTGTCTAACAAGAAGAGACACTTCTGAAAGTATACAAAACAAAATATATTTACATTGAACACTATTTGCTCTTAAATAAGATCATTTTGTGGACAAAATATACCTGTGTATCACACTCAGCATCCATTATGGAATCTGAGTAATTTAGCACCAGTGAACAGTGACAAGAAAGGAGGGGTTGAGATTAGCAGCCCTTTTACAGCAATGTAATAGGACAGAGTACTAACTTAGACAAATGTAAATAGGGAGAATGCTCTGTTAGTGTTGAATGCATCATCCTTCCACTTAACATGTGAAAAATACAGGAAGAATAGAAACATAGTTGTCTAGGCAGGGGAGTAAACTCTGATGTTTCCACATACATGTCCAGCCTCAAAAGCACCTTGCTTGCTTAATGAGACAAGGGCACTGGAGCTGATGCAACGCGTATCAAATTCTCTCCTGGGTTAGCAATGGGGTCTGCCTCTGTTCTAGCAGCTGTTTGTGGAAGACTGCTGGAGCAATGGAAAGGGCACTGAGAAGGAGTTTAACATTTTTGAAGAGGCTGCATCTGATTTCAATATATATAAATCTACTGTCACTGGCGTTGTGCACTAAGAAGCAAAAGGGTACAAAATGAAAGTTTCATTAGTTACTAATTTGGTGCAATTAGGATTCTGTTGTAGAAAGAAACTGTATGTCAGATGTGTCTAACGACATTTCTCAACAGGGTCACCTGTCAAAAAAACTACGATCGTAGTATATACTCATCTCCCCATACTCTGGATTGGAACAACTAAATAATAGTTCATTAACAATATTCTCTAAATAAATTTAGTTATTAACTTTTTCTCACAATTACGTACAGAAAGACATTTAAAAAAACAAATAATTTTAGACACTGTGATACTTGCTCCAAGCACTAATTTAGGAACATTATCCACAGCAGCTCCAGCATGTTTCAATATGCACTGCAGAGCTAATTTGGCCTGTCGCAAGTCTCCCTTCAGAACAAACCTCCGCCAATGATATAAAAGCTTTTCTTCAAATAGCTGGTGGAAGACCTCACCTGTAAGAATTAAAATTGAAAACATATCTCAAACATATTTTCAATTTTGTATTTTCCACCATATTATGGGAACAATGAAAGGAAAATCAGAAGAAAACTCAAAAAATGATATCACACAGTTCATAGGTATGCTTTATTTGCTTCAAGCAGTAAGTCTCCATTCTTAAGACTCATAAATACTCTTATAACATTACTCCTATTCTTGAGCTATGTACATGACTAGTGTCTACTCACCCTAGAATCTGCAAGTACTATTTGCAGTAACTGGATGTCATTCCCATAGACGTATTGTTCACTGGTGAAAGGCCTACTGAGGTATGAAATCTGCCCAAAATCGTACCCATCGTGTTCTGCTTATTTTCATGTTTCAGCTGCCTTTGATTTAGATTAATCAGTTATACCTAGTATCAGATGGTAGTAAAAAAAATATGTTTTAAGCAGAAAAAGAAGGTAAGCAATTCAGAGTTGAGCTTCATGTCAAATCCAATGGAGAAGTAGCCTAAGAAAACACAAGGAAACCTAAATCGTAATGGCTGGATCATTACGTGAACCCTACTTCTGATTAACAATATGAGAGAAGGAAAGTTGCTACTCACCATAGAGCGGAGATGCTGAGCCGCGATAGACACAATAAAAAGATTCACACAATCATAGCTTTCGGCCATTAAGGCCTTTGTCAGCAGTAGACACACATACAAACGCGCACGCGCGCGCGCGTACACACACACACACACGCAAGTGCAACTAGCACACACATCTGCAGTCTCAGAGAGCTGAAACGACACAGCGAGCAGCAGCACCAGTGCATGGTGGGAGTGGTGATTGGGTGGGGGGTAAGGAGGAGGCTGGGGGCAGGGAGGGGGAGGGATAGTATGATGGGAGTGGCAGACAGTGAAGTGTTGCAGTTTAGACAGAGGGTAGGAGAGAAGGTGTGGAAGGGGGAGGGGGTAAGTAGCAGAAAGGAGAGAAATAAAAATAAAAATAAAAGAAATTAAAAGTGAAATGACAGCTGTGTAGTGCTGGAATGGGAACAGGGTGGGGACTGGATGGGTAAGGACAGTGACTAACAAAGGTTGAGGCCAAGAGGGTTACGGGAACATAGGATGTATTGCAGGGAAAGTTCCCACCTGCGCAATTCAGAAAAGCTGGTGTTGGTGGGAAAGAGCCATATGGCACAGGTTGTGAAGCAATCATTGAGATGAGGGGTATCATGTTTGGCAGCGTGTTCAGCTGCAAGGTGGTCCACTTGCTTTTTGGCCACAGTTTGTCGGTGGACGTTCATGCAGACAGACAGCTTGTTGGTTGTCATGCCTACATAAGAATGCAGCACAGTGGTTGCAGCTTAGCTTATAGATCACATGACTCGTTTCACACGTAGCCCTGCCTTTGATGTGAAAGGTAATGTTAGTGACTGGACTGGAGTAGGTGGTGGTAGGAGTATGTATGGGACAGGTCTTGCATCTATGTCTATTACAGGGTATGAGCCATGAGGCAAGGGATTGGGAACAGGGGTTGTGTAAGGATGGACGAGTATATTGTGTAGGTTCGGTGGACGGCGGGATACCATCGTCGGAGGGGTGGAACAGATAGTGGGTAGGACATTTCTCATTTCAGGGCACGAATAGAGGTAATCGAAACCCCGGTGGAGAATGTAATTCAGCTGCTCCAGTCCCGGATGGTACTGCGTTACAAGGGGAATGCTCCTCTGTGGCCGGACTGCGGGACTTTGGGAGGTGGTGGGAGACTGGAAAGATAAGCCACGGGGGATGTGTTTTTTACAAGGATGGGAGGATTATTACGGTCAGTGAAGGCTTCAGTGAGACCCTTGACATATATAGAGAGAGACTGCTCGTCACTGCAGATGCGACGATCACTGGTGGCTAGGCCGTACGGAAGGGACTTCTTGGTATGAAACGGGTGGCAGCTGTCGAAGTGTAGGTATTGCTGGTGGTTATTAGGTCTGATATGGATGGTGGTACTGATGTAGCCATCTCTGAGGTGGAGGTCAACATCTAGGAAGATGGCTTGTTGGGTTAGTATAGGATGGTGCCATGTGGGTGCCCATAGCTGTACCACGGATTTGTTTGTAGGTAATGCCTTCAAAGGAGAAGTAATTGTGGGTGAGGATATAGTTGGTCATGGAGACTAGGAAGGAGGTTGTTGGTTAGGAATCCATAGGGCTTCAGGAAAGGTAGTGTTCAATAGCAGTAAGGCCATGGGCATTAGGAATGTTAGTGTACAGGGAGGTGGCATCAATAGTGACGAGCAGGGCACACTGTTCCAAGATGGCCGCCGAGTAAGACACGCCAGAAACCATTTCCAGAAAGTTAAGTGATTTAGACAGGAATATAATTTAGTTTAATGCCGACAACATATTAAATACATGCATTAGTGTATCATTTAGTCTTGCCGTTAAAGGTTTGACTTTTGTTTGCGTATTTTTTCAGAAAACACGAAAAGATCGTAACTTCGCGAAGTCGCGCTTAGGCTTAAATTTTGTAAACGTGTTTGTTTCTTGTTTCACGGTAATTTAACTAATTTCTCGGTAACAAATAAGTAAACTACTGTAAATAGCGTGTAACTTCATTGTTTTACTACAGATTTCAGAAAAACAGCGTAACTTTATATCAGAAACTTGCTTATATACATTTGTTTATAGGCCTAATTCTCGTAACGTTTTTGGAGAATCAAAGTTTAAGTATCTCGTTTAATTGTCCTTTTTTTCATTCCATCGAGTGAAATATAAAATAAATAGCGTATACCTTCATTGTTTTAATACAGATCTCAGAAAAACAGCGGCATTTTAAATCAGAAACTTGCTTATATACATTTGTGAATAGGCTTAATTCTTGTAATGTCTTTTTTGATTTTTGGTAATTTAATTGCTTTATTCCAGCTAAAGTATTATTTTTGCCATGAGTGAGAAGTGCCTGACTTGCCGTAGAATTGTTAGTTCTGGGATTTGGTGTGATGGATGCAGTAGCTTTTTTCACTGGGGGGACTGCAGTGGCGTGGGTGTCGGGAAAGTGGATCAGGCTCATCAGTGGTTATGTAGGATTTGCAGCAGAGATAGGAAGATAGTGGAACAGGAGGGGAAAATTGCTGCCCTTCAGGCTGAGCTAGATCAGGCTAGGGAAGATCTGGTCAGGTTAAGGAGGGAGAAGGGCAAAGAGAGGTGGGAAGTGGCAACAGGTAGCAGAAGGAACAGGCCTAGAACTAAGTCTGACAGTTTTGTGGTGAATGTCAAAAATAAGTTTGACCTGTTGCTTCAGTTAGAAACTGATGAGCCTCAAGCAGAGGTAGGTGTAGACAGGACACAACAAACTTTCAATAGGAAATTGAAAAAGAATGTAGGAAAGCCATTGAAAAGGAAGAAAGTTTCGTTGTTAGGCAGTTCTCATGCCAGAGGTGTAGGCCAACTTCTGCAGGAGGAATTAGGACCAGAATACCAGGTCACAAATTTTTTCAAACCAAGTGCTAGTCTGGATCAGGTGACAGAGGATTTAGGTTCACTCTGTAAAGGATTTACTAGGGAAGACATCGTGGTTATTGTGGGAGGGCCAGGGAACAGCATCGACAGAGATCCTGGGTACAATATAGAGTGTGACCTGGTAAAGATTGCGTCGGCATCGAGACACACCAATGTTGAGTTTGTATCTGTCCTGAGATGCCATGACCGGCCTCATTTGAACTCTTCTGTTGGGAGAGTTAATTTGGAGTTGGAACGGCTGCTTGGGTCGGGTGCGGGGGCTCATATTGGTGTGGTTCCTGTTGATTCTCTCAGTAGGTGGGACTATACCAGGCACGGCCTACATCTCAACAGGAAAGGGAAGGGGGAAAGGGAAGGGGAAACTGGCTGGGGTAATAGCAGGAAATTTAAGGGGGGGAGGCACTGCCATGAATGGTAAAATACCAGTGGTTACAGGTGTGGAAGCAGCACCTTTTTTAGGATAGGTAAGACAGAAAGATGTCAAGTTCTACGAGAGGTCAGGATTGAAACAAATCTTCAGTTTAGGAAAGAAATTAAACAGCACAATTCTAGCACATTGGATCACCAATCACAGCTGTCAATTATAAATTTTCACCGATCACCAGAAATTTTATCTCCACCAAGTTGTATCTCAGTCCTAGGTAATTGCATTGATGAATTAAAGTCACCCAACCCAGTTGACATAATCTGCCTCTCTGAACACCATGTGACCACTGGTATAGCAACTAGGCCTAAGCACAATGAGAAACTCAGACAGGAGAGTACTGCAAATGTTAGATTAAGGAAAGGTTCTCATAAAAGTATAATTAAAAATAATGTAAGTATATTTCATCAAAATATTGGGAGTTTAAAGAATAAAATAGATGAGCTTCTGGTTTGTTTAGAAGATTTAGAAGCAGAGGATGAAATAGATATACTATGCCTGTCTGAGCATCACATTGTTACTGATATGGATAAGGTAAATGTAAGTGGATATAAGCTCTCTGCACATGTAATGAGAGAAAATATGGAGAAAGGAGGAGTTGCCATATATGTCAAAAGTTATCATTGTGCAAAAAGTATAGAAACAAAAAGGTTTTGTGTAGAGAAACATATAGAAGCATGTGCCTGTGAGCTTAAATTAAATACAGGCACATTTATAATTGTAACTGTATATAGGTCCCCATCAGGAAATTTTCATCTATTTCTGAAAAATTTGGACTCCTTGTTGTGCTATCTGTCAGACAGGGGGAAGCAAATTATTATTTGTGGGGACTTCAATGTAGATTCTCTGAAAGAGGGTAATAGGAAAAATGACCTTGAAGTGTTACTCGGTTCTTTCAATTTGACACCCGTTATTGATTTTCCTACTCGGGTAGTAAAGGATAGCAGCTCACTGATAGATAACTTCTTTATAGACCAAGATAAGTTTAACCAGATAAATGCTCAGCCTGTTGAGAATGGTCTTTCTGATCATGGTGCACAGCTAGTTACAATATATGACATAGCTCCATTCAGCAATACTAAACAGTCCTCCAAAGTAGTACGTTCAGTCAACGATTTAACAATTGCAAATTTCAGGGAAAGCCTACAGCAGTTAGACTGGGATGAGGTGTACCGAGAACCTGATGCCAATTTAAAATATAATTTATTTCATGACTTTTTGTAAATGCATTTGAAAACTGCTTCCCCAAGAAAATAGTTAAATATACTCGTAAGAAACCTTGTAACAAACCATGGCTTACTAAGGGTATAAAAATATCTTGTAACCAGAAAAGGGAAATGTATCTGACAGCAAGAAAGAGTAGTGACCCAGAAACTATCAAACATTATAAAAACTACTGTGTTATATTAAGAAAAGTTATTAAAAAATCCAGAAGCATGTGTATCATGTCTGAAATCAGCAACTCTGATAATAAAATTAAAACAATTTGGAATATTATTAAAAGAGAAACAGGTCAACCAAGAGCACAGGAAGACAGTATTACCATCAAATTGAATGAAAACTTTACGAACAAAAAGTCAGAAGTTGAAAATATTTTTAATAATCATTTTCTAAATGTTGTGGATATAGTAGGATCCAGGTGTTCATTAGAAGATGCTAGGCTGTTAATGGAAGAGGCCATACCTATCCAATTTGATACAATTGAAATCTCACCCACTTCTCCCTCTGAAATTAGGAAAATAATAAACTTGCTTAAAAGCAAAAACTCACATGGAATTGACGGCATTTCCAGCAAAATACTAAAAGCTTGTTCTCAACAGATAAGTAAGATTCTCAGCCACCTGTGTAATAGCTCTCTGGAACAGGGCATTTTCCCTGATAGACTGAAATATGCTATTGTTATACCTTTGCATAAAAAGGGGGATGGATCTGATGTCAACAATTACCGTCCAATCTCCCTTCTAACAGCTCTATCCAAAATTTTTGAGAAAGTAATGTATTCAAGAGTAGCTTAACATATCTGTAACAATGAAGTACTAACAAAATGTCAGTTTGGTTTCCAGGAAGGTTTTTCAACAGAAAATGCCATATATGCTTTCACCAATCAAATTTTGAATGATCTGAATAACCAAACACCACCCATTGGGATTTTTTGTGATCTCTCAAAGGCTTTTGATTGTGTAAATCATGAAATTCTGCTAGACAAGCTCAAGTATTGTGGCATGAGTGGGACAGTGCACAAATGGTTTAATTCGTACCTAACTGGAAGAGTGCAGAAAGTTGAAATAAGTAGTTCTCATAATATGCAAAGATCAGCACATTCCTCAAACTGGGGAACTATCAAGAATGGGGTTCCACAAGGGTCAGTCTTGGGTCCTTTGTTGTTCTTAATATATATTAATGACTTGCCATTCTATATTCATGAAGAGGCAAAGTTAGTTCTCTTTGCTGATGATACAAGTATAGTAATCACACCTGACAAACAAGACTTAACTGATGAAATTGTCAATACTGTCTTTCAGAAAATTACTAAGTGGTTCCTTGTAAACGGACTCTCACTGAATTTTGATAAGACACAGTACATACAGTTCCGTACAGTGGATGGTATGACGCCATTAATAAATATAGACCTTAATCAGAAGCATATAGCTAAGGTAGAATATTCCAAATTTTTAGGTGTGTCCATTGATGAGAGATTAAATTGGAAGAAACACATTGATGATCTGCTGAAACGTTTGAGTTCAGCTACTTATGCAATAAGGGTCATTGCAAATTTTGGTGATAAACATCTTAGTAAATTAGCTTACTACGCCTATTTTCACTCGTTGCTTTCATATGGCATCATATTTTGGGGTAATTCATCACTGAGGACTAAAGTATTTATTGCACAAAAGCGTGTAACCAGAATAATAGCTGGAGTCCACCCAAGATCATCCTGCAGACATTTATTTAAGGATCTAGGGATATTCACAGTAGCTTCTCAGTATATATACTCTCTTATGAAATTTGTTATTTACAACCAAACCCAATTCAAAAGTAATAGTAGTGTGCATAACTACAGTACTAGGAGAAAGGATGATCTTCACTATTCAAGATTAAATCTAACTTTGACACAGAAAGGGGTGAATTATACTGGCACTAAAGTCTTTGGTCACTTACCAAAAGTCTGACAGATAACCAACAAGTATTTAAGAAGAAATTAAAAGAATTTCTGAATTACAACTCCTTCTACTCCATAGAGGAATTTTTAGATATAAATTAAAAAAAAAAAATATTTATAAAAAAATAAAAAATAAAAAAAATAAAAATAAAAAAAACACAAAAAATGAAAAAGTTGTTATATTAACTTAAGTATGTTGTTAAATTAACTTAATTATGTCATGTATTGGAAAATTTGACTCGTTCCACATCATTACGAAATATCGTATTCATGATCCATGGAACTAGTATTAATCTAATCTAATCTAAAGGGAGACGAACTGTGGAGGGTCGGTCGAGGAAATGGTTGGTATCTTTTATATAGGATGATAGGTTCAGGGTAATAGGTTGAAGGTGTTGGTCTACGAGAGCAGAGATTTTCTCAGTGGGGGCACAGTAACCGGCCACAAAAGGGCGTCCTGGGTGATTGGGTTTATGGACTTTAGGAAGCATGTAGAAGGTGGGAGTATGGGGAGTGGTAGGGGTAAGTAGAGAGATGGACTCTGGGGAGAGGTTCTGGGATGGGCCTAAGGATTTGAGTAGTGACTGGAGATCCTGCTGGATTGCTGGAATGGGATCACTGTGGCATGGTTTTTAGGTGGAAGTATCTGACAGTTGATGAGTCCTTCTGCCACGTAATCCTTGCCCTTCAAAACTACAGTGGTGGAGCCTTCGTCTGCAGGGATCAGTTTTTAGATGGTGGACCGCAGTTCTTTCTGCGGATGTAAGGTTAGTATGCATGTTGAGGGATTTGGGGAATGATGGTGAGGCAAGGTTCGAGGATAAAAAATTCTGGAAAGTTAACAGGGGGTGGTTTGGAGGCAGTGGGGGTGGATCACGGTTGGATGGAGGAGTGAACTGAGTTAGGCAAGGTTCAATGTTGGTCTTTGGTTGAGTCCGATTGGTCGGGTTGGTGGCAGAAAAGTGTTTCCACTGTCGGGACCGGGAGAAGGAGAGAAGTTCTTTAACTAGTCCTGCATGGTTGAATTTGGGAGAGGGGCAAAAGGTGAAGCCTTTGGAAAGGACTGATATTTTTGTGGGACTAATGCTTCTGGTGGAAAGGTTAATGGCTGTGTTGCGGGGCTGTTTAGGTTTTGAGTTCTGTGTGGTGGTGAGAGGGAGTTTCTGAGGGTGAGGTAAGTGCAGTAGGTCTGCAAGACAAGGTTTGTCAGCTATGAGGGGGCGTGGGGGAGGTTTGGAGGTTGTTGTAGAATTGGTGGACAGTGGTACTCTGTGCAGGAGTAGGTAGTGAGCAGGATGGAGGGCTTTTTGAGGTGGCGTTGTGCATGTTGCTCAAGTTCCTGCAGGGCAAGAGTTTCAATGTGTGTTATGGGTTCCAGGAATTTGGGATTACATAGCAGGAGAATTTTGCGGATGGAGAGAAGGTACTGCACGGAGGATTGGGCTTGGTTGATATGGTTTTGCAGGACTATGTTGGTGAGGGCTAATGATTGGTGGAATCTGAACAGGTGGAGGTCTTTGTGGAAGGAGGGGTGGCAACCAGAGATGGGTAGTTTGATGGTAAGGCCATTAGGGGGATTTCATGAGCCAAGCAACAACACAGGAACAGTATGTGGGGCTGGGATCTGGCTAGGGATAAGGAAACTTTTCTGTATTGACACAAATGGAAGGAGCAAGATTCCATGGTGGTGAAAAAATGCGAAAAAATACGTAAGAAAGTAGAATTACAGAATGGCAATGGTCCCGAGTTCGAGTCAGTTTTAATCTGCCAGGAGTTTCAAGTAGAATTATGTCCGAAAAATTATGCAAAAATGCACCCAAATACAAGTGAAGAGTACGAAATGGGTGCACAGGGGGAATAAAGATATGAAATCTGAGGAAGACGACGATAGTGGAAGGCGAAAACTCACTAAAATTGGCAAGAAGCCACAAAGGTCAAAGTAGGGAATAACTAATCATTAATAAATAAACATAAGTACATTACTGTGGATAGCAGGTTTGATGGCGGATAAGCGTAGAGAAGGGGGACGGCAGATGTGACTGGATGAGGTGGATTTAGTAGGTGCGAACAGGGATAGAACGGAGAAAGTGTACGGGGTGGGGAGGGGTTCATAGTTAGTGATGTAAGATCGTGTGGCACTGGAAAAGTGCGGGAGATAACATGCAAAAATACGGGAACTGACACAGGGAGCATGATCAGTTTGAAGGTATAGGCTTAATTATATCGGCAGGAGTAATGTGGAACATAAGATGCTGCATCAACAATCAGCGTGTTCTAGACACCGTATTTTGCGCATGGCCGAGTCCGTTGATACAGTGTGGCTCATAAGTAGTGCGTGCAGTGCGGTTCATAGGGCAACAAGAGAAACACAGGAAAGAAAAGAAAGAAGGATGGGCATTGACTATAGCAATGCAAAAGAAAGTAGTTACAAATGAAGACAGTACAGGGTTAGGATCGAAGAAAAGCCATCAGGCAAAAATCAAACAATGGAAAATCCAGGATGGAATGTAACAATACGAGAGAAGGAAAGTTGAAACACTTCACTGTCCGCCACTCCCCGGCCCAGCCTCCTCCTTACCCCCACCCAGTCGCCACTCCCACCATGCACTGGTGCTGCTGCTCACAGTGTAGTTTCAGCTCTCTGAGACTGCAAATGTGTGTGCAAGTTGCACTTGCGTGAGTGTGTGTGTGTGTGTGTGTGTGTGTGTGTGTGTGTGTCTACTGCTGACAAAGGCCTTAATGGCCGAAAGCTATGACTGTATGAATCTTTTTACTGTGCCTATTGCGGCTCAGCATCTTCGCTATATGATGAGTAGCAACTTTCCTTCTCTCGTATTGCTACTTCTGCTTAATCATTTCATTACCTTATTTGGAGTTCAGAGAGAATTGTGGAAGTAATTGTAATACCAGTGTCTTCATGTGTATCATCCCTTCATTTAAATGAATCAAAGAACTATGGACTGACATCTATTGATCAAAACTCTTAGGTTCACAGTAGATCAATTATCCTTTGTCATCCTAAGTGTGTATATGTTTTTCTTCAAAATCTGCAGATGCTTTATTCCAAATGACATTATGTGCAATTGGCACTTTCCCGACGACATAAAACACCATTTGATTCATGCATACATTGTTTGCACTTCGCAAATACTATCCTACGCATACTTATGTCGAATCCGATGGGAATACCGTATTTACTCGAATCTAAGCCGCACTTTTTTACCAGTTTTCGTAATCCAAAAAACCGCCTGCGGCTTAGAATCAAGTGAAAAGTAAACGGAGGTTCTGAAAAATGTTGGTAGGTGCCGCCACAACTAACTTCTGCCATCGCATATAAGTAACGCTACACAGGCATGCTTTGTAGGCACAAAGATAAATACTGGCGCCAAAACCTCTGCGTCAGTAAATAAATTAAAAGAAAAGGTATAAGAATGTAAACATTATGCCAAGTATTCTTTCGTGTTTGCTGCTATCTCATTTAAATCCTGCATGCCTAATAATCTACGAAACTAGAGTGAGACAACAGCAAACGCAGAAGAAGATACATATCATGTCATGTTTATATTTGTATTATTCTTATGCTGAATAGTGATACAGTCAGAGAATTAAGCATGGCAACTGACTAGATTTTTAAATCTAAGATGACTAATTTCTGTGCAGAATGTAATGTATTAAAGAGGCGTCTGCAAAGATTTTCAAGCGGAAATTTTTTTCCGCTAAACTCTCGTTCAGAACATCTTCTATCATAAGCAGTCTACTATTTGGTTCTTGTTGATCATTATCAAAGAAAGCAGCAGTGTAAGTAACAAAAAATAGCAGTCTCTTGCCATTGTTTCACTTACAAGACAATTTCTCCGTTTTTTTTTTTTTTATTGTAAGCTGCAGTACTGCACACAAAAGCAAGCCATGCCGCGAGCGACGACAGCTCGTAAACACTCATTATCAGAATGCAACAAACAATGCATGACACAATACGATAATGCATTTTCAGCTTAAAGTGACGTAAAAACCTATAACAAAGAGAACGGCACTTATCAGATCAAAGCAAAATAAGCAGTTGATTCAAACCAGACGAAGCACATATAAATACAGATGGAGCGCCTGACACATAGCAATTGCTACTTGGTAAAGCTTAACTGCTAAGCTTACGACTCAAACCAAACTACTGTAGCTGTATCTTCATCCATTCGACCTAAATTGTGTCTCATGTTACAATGGACCAACTTTGTTTTGATTTGGAGGTGCAGTCTAAAACTTTTCTCTCCCCTTGAATTTCGAGTCTAAAATTTCAGGTGTGGCATAGATTCGGGAAATTTTTTTTCCATTGATTTCCAGTCTCATTTTTCAGGTGCGGCTTAGATTCGAGTGTGGTTTAGATTCAAGTAAATACGGTAACAGAGGGATTTAGTCACAAACAAGTTACATATTTCATAAATGTCACATCAAGTTACAAGATGTGCTCAGAAACTAAGTACTAGTGGACAATTTAAAGAACACCATATATTTTTAAATACTCAAATTGACAAGATATATGATAGTGGGTGGGAGAAGAGACAATGTTCCCCAGCCAGCCTGTAATTAATCAGTGGAATGCAGCCATGATAGGGGGATTCACATTGCTGCGGAAGAAAAAACATGACTCAACATGTCATATTTAATTGGATGATAATTTGCATTGGCACTGATGACTCCATAGTGTCCACACTCCAAAAGGTCGATCAGCAATGCACCTTGTCTGTTCCAAAAAGAAATGTGCTCCAAACCCTGGGCATGGTTAACCATTTGGGCTTTGGTCTTTCATGATACACGCATGTAGGCATGTGCCTCAACATCATGACTTATTATTTAACTTCCAAAATGGAACTTACATATCATCCCCAATCAAGGTGTGATCCAAAAATCTTAATTCTTCTCACAATACAGTATCAAAAACAGTAACTCATTCGCCATTTTCTGCTTCATTTTGTCTTCTGTTAGTGAACATGGGATCAAGCCATTACACAATTTCGTAGATTCTTTCTTGTGACTTTTTGTCTTCTGTTAGTGAACATGGGATCAAGCCATTACACAATTTCGTAGATTCTTACTTGTGACTATCTCGTGTCGTTATATTTGCAAAATATAGTTAGAATTGTAACTCTGTATCTTCAGTTCACTTTGTGATCTTTTTCCTCAGCTTGGTCCAATTACGCTTTTCACTATAGATGGCCAATGACCAATGCATTGTGTGTCCACCTTACCCTTCCCATATTTAATATTGAAAATTAGCAGCTAGCAGATTCCGTGCATCTCACATCAAAAAAGTGCTTTATACAAGGCAGACATACCAATTTTCTAGATCATCACAACCCACTGGGCATTTAAAACCATGTGTACGTGAACCTCCTTGTAAAATATGCAACACATATCAGGCACTTAACTCTCATTTCAATGCATGTAAAGAAGATTTGCTTCAAAGACTCTCCGACAGCAAAAATCATTTTAAATCACCTGTTATTTTTGTGTGACCATTATCATCACCAAAAAGTCACTTTGTGCGTGACACTAAGCAAGTTCATCTATCTGCCATTAGTATGACAACTATGTTGCATCAAAAAACTCAGCTTACAAAATCATCATGGACTGGACATAATTGAATATCCATATTTCCAGGGCGTGCTTTTGTAGCACCCCCCTGGAACATCAGGCAGTAGGACTATATTTACATATGGTTTACTCAAACAATGGAAAGTCGAGGATGGAATAACAACAATGTGATAGGGACAGATTGCTACTCATCACATAGAGGCACTGTTGAGAATCAGACAGGCACAAAAAAAAGGACCTCCTCCTGAAACAGAAACACACACACACACACACACACACACACACACACACACACACATACATACATAAGACTACTGTTTCTGGCCCTTCAGGCCTGACTATGACTGCATCTGATGCGAGCAGCAATCTGCTGCGGTGTATGAGGTTGGTAAGGGGGTGGCATGAGGTGGGGAGGGAGAGGAGGAGTGTTGGCAGGATAGGGGACGGATAGTGGGATAGGGGTAGGGAAAGACCTTGTGCTATCTTTGGGAGGATGCAGGAATGCGGTGGGGATAGGATGGGCTGCTAGGTGCAGAATTGGGTGGCAGTGCTTGGATGGGGGTAGAAGAGGGAGAGGGAAAGGAAGATGGAATGGGTAGAAATATAGAAGGTGAAAAGACTAGTAGGTGCACTGATGGTATAGAAGCTCTATACACACTTTCTGCCCCACCAGCACACCTACTAGTCTTTTCCCCTTCTCTGCTTCTCTCCCTCCCCTCTTCCTTTCTCCTCCCCCCTCCCCTGCACAGTCTCCCAAATCTGCACCTAGCAGCCCATCCTGTCTCCACCACGGCCCTGCATGCTTCCACAGGCGGCACATCATCTTCCCCCACCACTACCCTGGCCAGTGGGAACTGGCAGCCCTAGAAATTCTTTTCGCAGTTACTCACAATGGCGCAGCAGAAATGGAGTGCTATTGAAAGGGAACTTTAGGCTATTTATGGTGCCATTCAATATTCCTAAGCCTCCACTGAAGGAAAACATTTTATGGTGTTCACTGACAATGCACCTCTGAGGGCATTTTTTTCCCAAGGTAACAGACCTCAGCTCATCCTGGCAATATAGAAAAGCAGAGTACATATCACAATTCACAACTGACATACAGCATATTTGTGGCAGCAGCAATGTTTGTTGTGGATTAACTTTTGTGCTGCCATATGAGCATAAAAACCTAACCCTTGGCAACAACTTGCAGTTGAACATGAAACATACAGTGATTTCAACCAGTTGCAGGAAGACACTTCTCATAACCTCAGTCTGTCACCAGTCCATATGCAAGAATGCAGGATTTCCTTATGGTGTCGCACATCATATAGTTTACAGTGGCCATTCATGTCACACAAACATTAACACGTAGTACTTTGATGTTTTTCACAATTTGGCACATCCTGTCGGACTTATTACAAAGGAAAGTCATGCGGCCAGGAATGAAAAGAGGTTGCCGCCATTGGGTGCAAGTTTGCATAAGATGCCAACAATACGACACTGATCAACATGTGATCAGTGGTTTTAGGAACCTCTGATACACTGATGATTCGCTTCATACATATTCATGTTGACCTAGTCACATGCTACTCAAGGAGTGCCTCAAACAGTATTATAATAAGACAAATAAATATACGTGTTAATACATAATACCACATGGAAAATATGGACCTCCTCACTATTATAGTATTAATAATGGCCCATTACTCATAAGACATGGATACACAAAACTTCTCACTACTGATATAAAGAAAAAATTTCTGAATTTAACTACTCAAAATTCTGCACCCTCATGCACCACAGCACAGCAAGGTCTTGCTAAGGTCTTATAAATGTGTATTATGGTCTGTTTCCTGAATAGGGAATGTTTTATTAAGTTAATAATAACTGCAATTGCTTTCATATACTTACCAGGAAGCTTTTTCACTAAGCCTGTCTCTACCAGAAAGAAACAGTATATTGTCTAAACATGAGAATGTTCTCACTCTTCCTAGATTTTATTTCTCAAACATCCTACTTTGTACTATTTTCTCCAGACGGCCACAGTTATCGTTTTCCCTGTGTCAATGTCCATGTTGCATTTCTTGGATATAATCTGTAAAATGTGTACAGAACATTGCAGGTATTCTTTGAATATGCTACGAGAGGAAAATCATCTGCATAAAGCACCCAGCTTTGAGTTGCAATTGATTTGAATAGAACCATATGCATTTGTCTGCAGTTTTGGATGATTTCATTCATACAAACAATAAACAAGAGTGGTGAAAGCTGCATGCCTGTTGTGCTCATGCACGTAACTCATGTAACCTAACATTTTAAAAGCTCATATTCTTCATTTTGGTCAACATTTCACTTCCATATAAGGCAACACGCCTGACAAAATGCTTTCAGAGGTTTTCTAAGCTTAACATGCTGACTTTTTAGTGGCTGGCAGCGGCTACAGCAGAGCCTTATGTGTAACAACCATCCTCACTAATCTTATACCTTCGGGTAACAAACAAACCAAGAACTTTTCAATCCAGCTAATATAGAACAGGGAATTGTTGATCATAAGTCTGTTACAGCATAACTGAATACAGCTGTAGATAAGAAAGGCAGTAGGATCTTGCTGTTTAGCAATAGCTAAAAGAGACACATTTCACAAGGAAAATACTTGGGCTCACACACACACACATTTACACCACAACCCCATGAGGGATCAATTAAAGGTCCCTTACTGCACTAGCAATATTCATTTATCCACAAATCTGTCAGTCATCTATCACGTATCAGCGGCTGCTGAGTATGCCACGTGAAATTTAACCTTTGCCTGCTTCTACACTGGTTGAGACCAGTAGAGACAGTGCAGTGTGTATGTTAAGCTGCATTTGTGAAATTATTTGTGTAATGAAGCATCACATGGGTTGACAATTGGTAATCAACCCTGCTAATAGACACATCAAAAAAAGTTCTGCATCACCTCGGTTCCGAGAATTCTAGAACCTGTACAGAAATTTGGAATAAACATCAGCAAAAACTTCATTTCCGCCCTTTTTATTGCTCATGAAAACCACACAATGTTTGTTGTACCACCATACAGTGAGACCTTCAGAGGTACGTCTAATAGCCAGTAGTACACCCTCTTGCACTGATGCATGTCTGTATTCATCATGGCATACTATCCACAAGTTCATCAAGGCACTATTGGTCCAGATTGTCCCACTCCTCAACAGCGATTCTGCATAGATCCTTCAGCATGGTTGGTGAGTCACATCATCCGTAAACAGCTCTTTTCAATCTATCCCAGACGTGTTCAATAGGGTTGATGTCTGGAGAACAGGCTGGCCACTCTAGTCGAGCGAGTTCGTTATCCTGAAGGAAGTCATTCACAAGATGTGCACAATGGGGCCACGAATTGTCACCACGAAGACAAACGCCTCGCCAATATTCTGCCAATATAGTTGCATTATCGGTCGGAGGATGGCATTCATGTACTGTACAGCCGTTACGCCACTGTCCATGATCACCAGCGGCGTACGTCGGCCCCACATAATGCCACCGCAAAACAGCAGGGAACCTCCGCCTTGCTGCACTCGCTGGAGAGTATGTCTAAGGACTTTCAGCCTGACCAGATTGCCTCCAAACACACCTCCGACGATTGTCAGGTTGAAGGCATATGTGACACTCATTGGTGAATAGAATGTGATGTCAATCCTGAGCAGTCCATTCGGCATGTTGTTGGGCCCATCTGTACTGAGCTGCATGGTGTCGTGGTTGCAAAAATGGATCTCGCCATGGATGTCAGGAGTGAAGTTGTGCATCATGCAGCCTATTGCACACAGTTTGAGTCATAACATGACATCCTGCGGCTGCACAAAAGGTATTATCCAACATGGTGGCATTGCTGTCAGGGTTCCTCCAAGCCATAATCCATAGGTAGCGGTCACCCACTGCAGTAGTAGCCCTTGGGTGGCCTGAGCAAGGCATGTCATCAACAGCTCCTGTCTCTCTGTAGCTCCTCCATGCCCGAACAACATCACATTGGTTCACTCTGAGATGCATGGACACTTCCCTCGTTGAGAGCCCTTCTGGCACAAAGTAACAATGCAGATACGATTGAACTGCTTTATCTACCGTCTAGGCATGGTTGAACATTCCTGGTGGAATGACTGGAACTGATTGGCTGTTGGACCCCCTCCATCTAATAGGCACTGGTCATGCATAGTTGTTTACATCTTTGGGCAGGTTTAGTGAGATCTCTGAACAGTCAAAGGGACTGTCCGTGATACAACATCCACAGTCAACGTCTGTCTTCAGGAGTTCTGGGAACAGGGGTGATGCAATTTTGTGTGTGTGTGTGTGTGTGTGTGTGTGTGTGTGTGTGTGTGTGTGTGTGTGTGTGTGTGTGTGTGTATATAATTGGTTGAGATGAAGTTATGACAAACTACTCTTTGTGAAGGTGGTACTGGTGTAGACGGTGAATTGCTGATATGCTTTCTGGTGTCTATTGCAGTGCAAAACTATTATCATCAGTTAGAAAAGGATACTTACATAACACTAAACATGATTATGATGCTAGTGATATGGGAAGTTCGAGAAGAAGTGATGATTAGATTAGATTTACTTTCATTCCAATTGATCCGTAGTGAGAAGGTCCTCCAGGATGTAGAACATGTCAGAAAAACAATTATACATGACAAATATTTGCAACTGAAACAAATAAGCTAATGCACTTTCCACAGGTCCCAATTGGAATTTTTTTTTTTTTTTTAATGAACACTATATGAAAGAATCATTTTACAAACACTCATTTACTAAGATCGCATTAATGCACTGAATGTAAAATTTAAAAAGAAAATGTTTTTTTTTTATTTATAAGGTAATAAACATATAATAGAACTACTACAATACTTATTTACAATGAACGCATCACTGCAATGAAATGGTGCAGAAGTTAGATTGAATCAGTTTGTTCTACTGAGATATTCATCAATGGAGTAGAAGGAGTTTGCCATCAATAAATCCTTTAGGCTTATCTTAAAGTGAATCTCATTGCTTGTTAGGGTTTTTATGGCTGCTGGCAAGTTACTGAAAATGCGTTTTCCTGAATAATGCACACCCTTTTGTAAAAGAGTAAGTGACTTTAAATCCTTGTGATGATTATTCTTATTTCTAGTACTGATTCCATGAATTGAGCTGTTGGTTTGAAACAATGATATACACTCCTGGAAATGGAAAAAAGGACACATTGACACCGGTGTGTCAGACCCACCATACTTGCTCCGGACACTGCGAGAGGGCTGTACAAGCAATGATCACACGCACGGCACAGCGGACACACCAGGAACCGCGGTGTTGGCCGTCGAATGGCGCTAGCTGCGCAGCATTTGTGCACCGCCGCCGTCAGTGTCAGCCAGTTTGCCGTGGCATACGGAGCTCCATCGCAGTCTTTAACACTGGTAGCATGCCGCGACAGCGTGGACGTGAACCGTATGTACAGTTGACGGACTTTGAGCGAGGGCATATAGTGGGCATGCGGGAGGCCGGGTGGACGTACCGCCGAATTGCTCAACACGTGGGGCGTGAGGTCTCCACAGTACATCGATGTTGTCGCCAGTGGTCGGCGGAAGGTGCACGTGCCCGTCAACCTGGGACCGGACCGCAGCGACGCACGGATGCACGCCAAGACTGTAGGATCCTACGCAGTGCCGTAGGGGACCGCACCGCCACTTCCCAGAAAATTAGGGACACTGTTGCTCCTGGGGTATCGGCGAGGACCATTCGCAACCGTCTCCATGAAGCTGGGCTACGGTCCTGCACACCATTAGGCCGTCTTCCGCTCACGCCCCAACATCGTGCAGCCCGCCTCCAGTGGTGTCGCGACAGGCGTGAATGGAGGGACGAATGGAGACGTGTCGTCTTCAGCGATGAGAGTCGCTTCTGCCTTGGTGCCAATGATGGTCGTACGCGTGTTTGGCGCCGTGCAGGTGAGCGCCACAATCAGGACTGCATACGACCGAGGCACACAGGGCCAACACCCGGCATCATGGTGTGGGGAGCGATCTCCTACACTGGCCGTACACCACTGGTGATCGTCGAGGGGACACTGAATAGTGCACGGTACATCCAAACCGTCATCGAACCCATTGTTCTACCATTCCTAGACCGGCAAGGGAACTTGCTGTTCCAACAGGACAATGCACGTCCGCATGTATCCCGTGCCACCCAACGTGCTCTAGAAGGTGTAAGGGTCATTCCACACCAAGTGGTCTAAAACTGAAAAAAGTTCCCACCATCATGGTCTCCAATTTTCGTCAAATTTTAACTGTAGCTTTAGTCAAGTGTTGAAGTAAGTTTCCCAAGATTTCAGGCCTCTAGCTGCAATAGCTGCTGATCTAGACCCCCTTGTCTGAAGTGTACTTAGTCCGTGTGCATGCAACATAAAAAAAATGTCATATTTGGAGTCTAATAAAATCGAAACTAATTCATAAGAATGGTTAGTAAGATGCGACCCTGTACAGTTTTTTTTGCTGATTCCAACGAAATTATGTATAACATTACTCATGCAAACCCCGGTCAAATAACTCGACTCAAAGTATACTTCAAAATTTGTCGTGACACAACGCGACAAATTTTGACCAATATTAAGACTGCAATGATTTCCTTGCAGTTGAAGATATGGACTTGAACTTTTGGCCAAGCTTCATGCTTGTGCTAGACATAATGCAGCCGGATTTGCAATGATCCAGGCCATATGGTCGCCCTGCAGTACCTCTTCAAATTAGGCAGTGTCAGCACAAACGGTAAAATTTACCAAAGTTTCAAGCCAATTACTAAAAAATAGTTGGCCTGAATCTGCTTGTGAATAGTATCACCTAAAAGAGAAACTCTTGCTCTACAAGACTGACATTTGTTTTTTTTGCAACGCGACCATTAAGTACTCATTAACTCACATCAAAGTTGTTATATTTTGTATGCGCGATGCACTAATTTTTCTTCATTTCTAGGAATTTGAATCTTAATAGTCGCTTAGAATTACTGATATAATTGGATATTTCATTCGTGTTTTATTCAGTGATTGGCCAGTGAGAGATGTCAGAAGTTAATGAAGAAGAAGAATCGTTGGCCCCCTGTTCAATTGGAAAAGATGCTGCTGCATCAAAGTGCCATGTTATCTTCTATGCTAAGAAGACTGGATTCAAAGCGTTTAGTGATTTCACAGAATGTGACCAGAAATTGCTTGTTTCGCGTTCAGAAGCCAAACTTGACGAAAATTCCATCATTTGCTTCCACCATGAAGCCCTCTTCCTACATGAATATCAAGCGATGCAAAAGAAATGTTGCAATCCATTCAAGAAGAGGAATCACAATGTAAAAGCTGGACTTAGACTGCTTGATAATGAAACAGCTGCCAAACTTTGCCTGTTAAAGAAAAAAGAAGTGATTGATATAAAACCTGGTCAGAAGCTTTGCCCTCGCTGCATGTCGGCACTGAACCAAAAGCTAGAAGATTCATCATCACTATCAACCCAATCTGAACAAGATTTCACAACGGATGAAACTGAACCAGCCATCAACAAAAGTTTATCATTTATTGGTGCTTCACCATTGAAAAGAAGACAACTAAGTAAAAGAGATAAGCAAAGCTATGCAAAAAGAAAGATCTTGGATGCACAAAGTTTAATTGGGAATCAAATTGCTGCTGCTGTAGGAATCAATTACGATGAACAGCCAAGTTCAAGTAAAAGTCGCCCATGCAATAATTGTGCAGATCTTGATAATCTTATAGAAGAGTTGAAAGAAAAATGTAAAGTGTCAAATCGTAGGACAAAAGTTCAAATATTGACCTTGGTTCCAAGAAGCTGGACAATTAAAGATACGACAACAGCATTTAATGTATCAGAAAGAATGGTAAAGCAAGCGAGAAAACTGAAGAATGAGCAAGGTGTTCTAGCTTTTCCAGCAAATCGGCAAGGAAGGAAGCTTTCAGATGAAGTTGTCCAGAAAGTACATGACTTTTTTCAAGATGACGAATTCAGCAGACTTTGTCCAGGGAAGAAAGACTGTGTGCCTGTGAGAATTTCAGGAACAAAGGTGTACAAGCAAAAGCGGTTGTTGCTTTGCAATTTGAAGGAAATGTACGTGTCTTATCAGAAGCAAAATGGACCAGAAATTGGCTTCTCAAAGTTTTGCGAGCTTAGACCAAAATGGTGTGTTACAGTTGGCTCTGCTGGAATGCACTCAGTTTGTGTCTGTACAATACACCAAAATGTCAAGCTTATGCTCACTGGTGCATCAATCAATGAAGACTACAAGGAAATTCTTAGCAAAGCTGTTTGCAGCTTGGAAAACAAGGATTGTATGCTTCATCGTTGTGAAAACTGCCCTGGTCCAGAAGGTGTAGAAGCAGTTATTGCAACATATTTTGAAGATAATGACCCTGAAGAACTGATTGAGTACAAACAATGGATTCATACCGACAGGGATACTTTAGAAACAAAGCAGCTTTCAACAGAAGAGTATGTTGAAGATATTGCAGCAAAAATTTGGAACCTGTCTTGTCATCACTACATTGCCAAGCATCAAAGCCAGCACCTGAAAGCTCTCAAAACTGATTTGAAAGAAGGCGAATTCATAATACTAATGGATTTTGCTGAAAACTATTCATTTATTGTTCAAGATGCAGTGCAAGGCTTTCACTGGGAAAACAGTCAAGCAACAGTTCATCCATTTGTAGTCTACTACTGTGAAAACGAAGAGGTGCAATGTGTGAATCTTTGTGTTATTAGTGACTGCCTTCGACACGATACGATTACTGTCCATGTTTACATTGGAAAAGTAATCAATTACCTGAAGATGCAATTTTCCAAAATAAGCCACATCCACTACTTCAGTGATGGTTCAGCTGCACAATATAAGAATTTCAAGAATTTTCTCAACTTATGCTATCACAAAGAAGATTTTGAAATAACAGCAGAATGGAATTTCTTTGGAACAAGCCATGGAAAGTCGCCTTGTGATGGCATTGGAGGCACAACAAAACGGTTGGCAGCAAGAGCAAGTTTGCAACGTCCATATGAAAACCAGATTCTAACACCCAAAGATCTTTTCAACTTCTGCAATGATAATATCAATGGAATCAAATTCTTTTTCATCAGCAAAGAGGAAGTTGAAGAAGAAAAAGCTTCTCAAGAAGAAAGATTCCTGCAAGGGCACACTCTAGCTGGCACAAGAGAAAACCACCATTTTTTGCCCATTGATATGACGACAATTAAGGTCAGTAGAGTTTCTAATGATGCGACATCTTTTTTGGCCAAAATTAGTGCTGCTGAAGTAGTAGTTCAAGTCATGGATCTTCAGCCTGGGCAGTATGTTGCTTGCATTTATGAAAAGAAATGGTGGATTGGAAACATCGTTGAAATCTCAGTCGAACAGAAAGATGCTTTCATAAGCTTTATGCATCCTCATGGTCCTGCAAGTTCATTTTATTGGCCCTTAAGACGTGATACTTGCTGGATTCCAGAACAACTTATCATTGGTGTTATTCCAGCTCCATCAGTGACATCATCTGGTCGGCAATACAGTTTTCCTGAAAGCATTCTCTTGCAAATCAACGATGCTTCCAGAATGATGAAGTAACTGAGGAAGACAGGCTTGGGAACCTGCATAAAGAAACCCACAATCAGGCTTGGGATCCTGTGGTAAAGACACCCTGTAATCAGGCTTGGGAACCTGCAGTAAAGATACCCACCCGTGGCTGTTACTGCATGGCTATCGGGCGTGGCCCCTATGGCGATGGGGATGCTGGTTTTATTGTGATAACCAGTAATGGCTCAGCCATCATGGACCAACGCAGGGCACTGCGCACACAAAATATAAGATACTTTGACCTGAGTAAATAAGCACTTAATGGAAGCGTTGCAAAAGAAAAATATATCCATCTTGTAGAGCAAGAGTTTCTCTTTCAGATGATACTATTCACAATTAAATCCAGGCTGACTATTTTGTAGTAATGGGCTTTGAACTTTGGTAAATAAAGCCATTTGCGCTGACACTGCCAAATTTGAAGAGATTTTGCAAGGCGACTATAAAGCCTGGGTAGTTGGAAATCCAGCTGTATTATGTCCAGCACAAAGATAAGACTTGGTAAAAAGTTCAAGTCCATATCTTTATCTGCAAGGAAATTATTGCAGTCTGAATATTGGTCAAAATTTGTCGCATTAAGTCACGACAGAATTAGGGGTACACTTTGAGTCGACTTGTTTGACCGGATTTTGCATCAGTAATCTTATAATTAATTTCGTTTGAATCAGCACAAAAAACTGTACAGGGTCTCATCTTACTAACCATTCTTATGAATTGGTTTCAATTTTATGAGACCCCAAAAATGGCATTTTGTCTGATGTCGCGCGCATGCGAACTTACTACCCTTCAGACAAGGGGGTGTAGATCAGCAAGTATTGCAGCTAGAGGCTTGAAATCTTGAGAAACTTAATTTAGCACTTGACTAGTGCTACAGATAAAATTTGAAGAAAATTGGAGACATGATGGTGGGAAGGTTTAGACCACTTGGCATGGAATGACCCGTAAGTCAACTACCCTGGCCAGCAAGATCTCCGGATCTGTCCCCCATTGAGCATGTTTGGGACTGGATGAAGCGTCGTCTCACGCGGTCTGCACGTCCAGCACGAACGCTGGTCCAACTGAGGCGCCAGGTGGAAATGACATGGCAAGCCGTTCCACAGGACTACATCCAGCATCTCTACGATCGTCTCCATGGGAGAATAGCAGCCTGCATTGCTGCGAAAGGTGGATATACACTGTACTAGTGCCGACATTGTGCATGCTCTGTTGCCTGTGTCTATGTGCCTGTGGTTCTGTCAGTGTGATCATGTGATGTATCTGACCCCAGGAATGTGTCAATTAAGTTTCCCCTTCCTGGGACAATGAATTCACGGTGTTCTTATTTCCATTTCCAGGAGTGTATTTTAAATTATAAATGTCATTAAGGAATAAATATATTGGGAAGCAGTAGTTAGTATCCCTAGTTCGCTAAACAGGCTTCTGCAGGATGTTCTTGAGTTCACACCACATATGGCTCTTACTCCATGTTTTTGTGCTTGAAAACTTTAGCTTAGCTTGACCTAGCTTGATGAATTACCCCAAAACATAATCCCATATGCCATTATGGAATGAAAGTAAACATAGTATACCAGCCTTTTAATTTTTTTAATTCCCTATGTCTGACACAATTCGCATTGCAAATAGAGATTTGTTAAAATGGTTCAGTAGTTCTGTGGTGTGCTCCTCCCAGTTGAATTTATTATCAATCTGTAATCCCAAGAATTTAACACTGTCCAATTCTTCTATCTGCTTGCCATCATATATTAGGTATATACTCGTAGGACATCCCTTATAAGTTCTGAACTGCTTGCCGTGTGTTTTATCAAAGTTTAGTGACAATAAATTGGCTAGGAACCAGTGATTAATGTCCATTTTACTAGCTGATCTTTCTAAGCCTACACTTGATTTGCTATTTATTGTAATGTTTGTATCATCGTCAAACAAAACAAACTTGGCACCTGTTAATGTTACTAATGAAAGGTCATTGATATTCGCAAGAAAAAGTAAGGGCCCTAAGACGGAACCTTGTGGGACCCCACATGTAATTAGTTCCCAGCTGGATGATGTCAGATAGCTTAATACATGTCTCTTTCCTAATAACATCCTTTGTTTCCTGCCAGAGATATAAGATTTGAACCATTTTGCAGCCTTTCCTGTTACATCATAATATTCTAATTTACTTAAAAGGGTATTGTGATTTACAAAGTCAAATGCCTTTGACAGATCACAAAATATACCAGTTCCCTGCAATTTTTTGTCTAATGAATTAAGTACATTTTCACTGAAAGTGTAGATAGCCTTGTGGCGACTACCGACTCTACGAGTGAGATATCTCCGCCATAGCAGGCTCTCTGACCCATGTGGACTGATTGTGCGCCGCCATATTGCTTCCCATTCTGTTGTGTGCTGCCGACTGTATAAGACGTTGTAAATATTCTCGCATAATAAAGTTGTATTAGTGATGTTGGTGTGTTATTTAATGATCGCCGCCGCTCCGCACATCAGGAATAACCACATTGGTGACCCCGATCTGTTTTAGTTCAATTCGCGAGTGCTATTAACAATGATTTGTATTGTGCTAAGAACAATGTTTCAACAACCGTTCAGTCCCTGTGATACGACTTCTCAGACGCAGTTTTTCAAAGTGGAAAATGAATCCATTCCGGAAATCACACCGCAGTTTCAGTGCCAAAGTGAACTCCGCTGTCAACCGGATTTTTACCTATGTGACCCCGAGATAAACTCTACGGTTCCCGCTTGGCCGCCACAGCACGTTCCCACGCCTACGGCTGCCTCACGACCGTCGGACTGCATTCTGCTTATTGACGCCCCAGCACTGCCAGCACCTGCCGTTCCTGCTCATCTGCTGCACCCACACATGACGCCTGCTCCACAGCCGCAGACTACGCGACTCTCCACGGACATCTTACAACCTCTCAGGTATGATGCAGCCGCGTCTCCCGCGCCGCGCGCCATCCCGGCTCCTGTTCGTCTTCCGCACGTTTTCCCGACGGTTTCGTCCATTTCTGCCGCGTCGGTTTCAACCGCGCCCGCTACACTCCCGAACCCGTTGTTAACAGCTCCAGCATGCCTACCGCCCACACCCGCAGCGGCACCGGCCGCCCCACCCGCGCTGATCCACAACGTTTTATTGACATCCGCGCCGGGTTCTTTCGCTTGGCAAACACCAGTCGCGTGCTCACCAGTCCGAACTGCACCTGTTTCCACGGTACTGGAGAGTTTTCCGCACCCAACCGTGCCCCCACCAGCCGGGGCCCCAGCAACTGTACCTGCCTACACTATGCAACTGAACTCACATGTCAAGACTGAACTCTCTTCTTGCACTCCTGCTGCTTGTAAATCGTGTGGTTTTGTCCCTAATAACCAGATTAGTATAGCTACTGTGTGCCAGTCTCCTGGTGCCTACAATCCCGATTTGGCACCACTCTACACTGCTACACCGTCTGCACCGACCGTTCCTCAGAACCTCGCGCCTAGCAGATTCCCAAAACTGCCAGCCCTACAAACAGAGAACCCTAAGACATGGTCTGCATTAGTGGATAAAATGTTGGACATTCACGGCGTGCTACACGACGGAGCCCGATTTGTGTGCCTTCTTAGTCACCTGCACAATCACACAGATCTTATTAGTGACCTGCTGCTTTCGCCTCCCATGCAGAATAAGTACGAATTTGCTAAAGCTTGTATCATTGAACACTTATCCCATCCCCCTGCTGAGTCGATCCAACGCATCATCCATGAGGAACACATCGATGACCGTACCCCATCACAGCTGTGGCGCCACTTACGCGCCCTTGTGGACACAGACTTTCTACCAGATGTCGCACTTTGGACAATTTGGCTGCTTAAACTCCCTTCTGAGCTACAACTGCAGTTATTGTCCCATGTCTCTGAGCCCCTCGAAGCATGCCTGCGCATTGCCGACTGTGCCTATAGTATCATTCAACACCGGTACCTCCAGCATTCGAGTCCGGCATCCGCCGCCCCCACGCATTATGCAGTAACAGAAGCCAAGCCAGGCCGCGGCAGGACACGCGCCACGCTGTCAGCGCAACCAACGGCCCCGCCACCCCATGGTCGCCCGACTGCACCACCTACTTTTACGTTGCCGCCCCAAAGGTCACTGGAGACGGCCGAGCGAGCACCGGAGTACACTCTGGCTGCCTCACCGACCAGCAATGCTCCTGCACCGCAAGCTGGCTCTCCTTATTGCTGGTTCCACGCTAAATTTGGTGATGCGGCTCGCAACTGCAAGCCCCCGTGCGCTTTCCCAAACGCTTATGGCGGGCATGTCTAGGCACCACGTCCCGCCGCGCTGCCTCACGGCGCCTACCAGCATCTCGCCCAACTCCTGCTGCACTGTCTTCTGCTTTGCGCCTCTTCGTCGAGGACACCAACACCGAACTCTGTTTTCTAGTGGACACTGGAGCCGACATTAGTGTTATCCCACTCTCCCTCGCCCCTAACATAGATCCCTTATGTGCACCGCCACTGATAGCTGCTAACAATTCCCCGATTCCGGTGCTAGGTTCATCACATCTCCTGCTTAAATTTGCCCCAGATCAGGTTTTCCCCTGGACATTTTACGTTGCGGAAGTTGATGCACCTGTACTGGGCCTCGATTTTCTTCATCACTATGCCCTCTCCCCTAATCTGCAAGCCGGCTGTCTGACTCACGTCTCCGGTTCGAGTGTTCCTGGTGCGCCACAACATTCCTCCCCTCAGCCCGAAGTTCCTACTGACTGTTCACACTCTGCCCTTTCAGAGTGTATGTCACTTGCTGCAAACATTTCTTCTGCTCTCTCAGCTTACTTGCGCGAGCGTTCAGACGTCGATGCATTGCGTACTCAGAATGTCGACCTGCGTGTTCGCATTGATGAAGTCCATGCACAATTGTTGCAGACACAAGAGCAGCTTCTACAACTCCGTACACCCTCTCTTGCAATCGTGGACAAGCCTCAGCAGCCTGGTCATTGTGCCGCAGCTGTGATCCCATTAACAGTTCGGCCAGCCCTTGCCCCTACCCCCCTGCTTCTCCCACATTTTTGCGTGCAATTGCCAATGGCACATGCCACAGAATAAACACAACTGAAGGACCCCCTGTGCGGCATAAGGTGCACCGCCTAAACACGCAGAAACTTCGCCGTGCTAAAGACATTGTTAAAGATCTTTTGGATTCCAACATTCTCCGTCAATCTGATAGTAACTGGTCGTCACCAATCCATCTCGTGCCAAAGAAGGACGGTACTTTCCGCCTCTGTGGTGACTACCATGCCCTTAACGCACACACTACCATCGATAACTACCCTATCCCCCACATTCAAGATTTCACCCAGATGTTGCATGGTTCCCAGATCTTCTCCGTTCTCGATTGTAGCAAAGCATATCATCAGATTCCCATGTTCCCCGACGACATCCCCAAGACAGCCATAATCACTCCATTTGGCCTCTTTGAGTACTGTTCCATGCCATATGGTCTCAAAAACGCCGCACAGACATGGCAACGCTTCATCGACGCTCTGTTGTTTGACCTCCCCTTCGCCTATGCCTACTTAGACGATATTTTGATTTTCTCTCCCTCACCTGAGGAACACACTCTCCATCTTTCCAGAGTGCTTGCGCTGCTCGCTGCTAATGGAGTGGAGATCAACCACGAGAAGTCTCAGCTTAGCAGTCCTGAGGTCACCTTCTTAGGTCACACAGTCACGGCCGAGGGTGTCTGCCCTACCTCCTCTCGGGTTGAACTCATACTTAGCCTCCCTTCCCCAGAGGACTTCGCAGAACTTCGCCGTTTTCTAGGCATGGTGAACTTCTACAGGCGCCACCTGCCCCATGCTGCATCTATCCAGATCCCTCTGACCGACGCTCTGGCGGGTAAGGATACTAAAGGCAAACGCAAACTCGTTTGGACACTGGAGATGGACGATTCATTCAAAAATCTTAAAACCACCCTCTCTAAAGCTGTCACACTCGCTCACCCCGCTCCCGACGCACCAATTTCTATTACAGCTGATGCGAGTGACACTGCAATTGGTGCGGTCCTTCAGCAACATGTATTGGATACACCCCAACCCCTCCGTTTCTTCTCCAAGAAATTAACCAAATCCCAGTCCAAATGGTCCGCTTTCGACCCTGAACTCCTCGCCTTGTACGAGGCGGTCAAATATTTCAGAGCCGATGTCGAGGGTCGCCCGTTCACGATTTATACAGATCACAGACCCTTGGCAGATGCAATCCGTAACCCCTCACGCGATCTCCCCCCACGACGCTTCCGCCTTATGGATTTCATATCCCAATATTCCACTGATGCACAATATATCCGAGGCGCTGACAAAGTAGTCGCTGACTACCTGTCTCGCGTCAACATCATCACTACCCCACTTGACCTTACAGACCTGGCCCGCCGGCAAACTGAAGACCCCGATATTCATGCCTTGCAACAAGACACTACCTCTTCCCTCAAACTGGAACAACGTGCATTCCCCGGCACCACAGAACTAGTCTGGTGCGATGTTTCCACTGGTAGCCCCCGCCCTCTCGTACCCGCAGCTCTCCGCCACTCTGTTTTTGATGCACTCCACAACCTAGCTCACCCAGGCATCAAAGCGTCCAACAGATTGGTCACGGAAAGGTACGTTTGGCCCAGTGTTAAACATGATTGTAGGATGTGGGCGCGCACCTGCATACCATGTCAGAGAGCTAAAGTGGGCCGCCGTGCACTTCCTCTGCCAGGCACTTTCGACATACCTAAAGGACGTCTGCGACATGCCCATATTGATATTGTAGGTCCCCTCCCTCCTTCCAAGGGCTTTCGATACATCCTGTCCGTTATTGATAGGGTCACTAGATGGGTCGAGGCAGTCCCTTTGGAAGATATTTCGGCTGAGTCTGTGGCTCGGGCCTTCATTGCCACTTGGATTTCCCGATTCGGAAGCTCTACCTCACTGACCACCGACCAAGGTAGGCAGTTTGAATCACAGCTGTTCGCCTCCCTCTGTTCATACTGTGGCGTCGCAAAGTTTCACACAACCGCTTATCACCCCCAGGCCAATGGACTTGTGGAACGCTGGCACCGCACGCTTAAAGCCGCACTTATGTGCCATGGTGGCCAGTGGTCTGAATCTCTCCCCTGGGTTTTGCTAGGCCTCCGCACCGCATACAAAGAGGACTTGCAAGCCTCTCTCGCCGAGATCCTTTATGGGGAGCCTCTGGTTTTACCAGCCAAATTCGTCGAGGATACACCGCTACCAAGCTCTTCCGAGCTCCCAGCACTCGTCCAGAGCGTCCGAGGGCACATCGTGCTCATCAAACCTCCCTTGCCATCTGCCCACTGTAGGCCTCGTGTGTTCATGCATAAGGAACTGGCCACATGCGAATTTATCATGTTACGTGACGACACAGTACGGACAGCCCTGCAGCCTCCCTACACTGGTCCGTTTAATGTCCTGTCCCGAGGCCCTTCCACATTGTCGATACTTATCAACGGCAAACAAGTAACTGTTTCACTCCACCGGGTGAAACCTGTGTGGACCTTGCAAGAGCACTCTGCAACTGACCCCGACATACACGACGCATGCCCCCCTTCCCAGGAACCCCATCATGATTTGGACGGGCCCACCACCCCTCCCTCCCCCCTTGCAGCTTACATCACGGGCTGGACGACCTGTGGTTCCACCCCGTTGGCACAGGGATTATGTCCTATCTTCAGTCGAGCTTGCTACACCTACCCCCAAGTGTTGTGCGTGTGATTTCACCAGGAACAAGTGCTTTTGTGACCATCAAGTGTTCCACCCCCACCGGGCTGGCGCAGGACTTGCCGCACCACCGTGCTCCGCACTGCAAGGGGGGGGGGAGGGGGGGGGGGGGGGGGCTCTGTGGCGACTATCAACTCTACGAGTGAGATATCTCCGCCATAGCAGGCTCTCTGACCCATGTGGACTGATTGTGCGCCGCCATATTGCTTCCCATTCTGTTGTGTGCTGCCGACTGTATAAGACGTTGTAAATATTCTCGCATAATAAAGTTGTATTAGCGCATGTTGGTGTGTTATTTAATGATCGCCGCCGCTCCGCACATCAGGAATAACCACAGCCTTCTCAATGTCAAAACCCTTTATAAATCTAAACTGTGACTTTGACAGTATGTTATTTGTGATAAGATGGTTATAAAGCTGATTGTACATTACCTTTTCTAAAATTATTGATAATGCTGGCAAAAGTGAAATTAGATAGAAATTTGATGCTATTTATCTCCCTTCTTAAACAGTGGCTTAACTTCAGCATATTTCAACCATTCAAGAAATAGTACACTGATAAACGACTGGTTACACAGCTAGCTTAATATGTTACTTAACTCATAATCACATTCTTTAATTAACTTTGCTGATATTTCATCATACCCACTAGATGTTTTTGATTTTAAAGATTTTATGATGGACATTGCTTCTGTTGGGGTAGTGAGGGTCAAATTCATACTAAGGAAGTTACTTGAAATGTCTGGTTTGAGGTATTCCATAGCAGCATCTACAGAACCTGACAACCCCATCTTTTCAGTGTTGTTGTTGTGGTCTTCAGTCCTGAGACTAGTTTGATGCAGCTCTCCATGCTACTCTATCCTGTGCAAGCTTTTTCATCTCCCAGTACCTACTGCAACCTACATCCTTCTGAATCTGCTTAGTGTATTCATCTCTTGGTCTCCCTCTACGATTTTTACCCTCCACGCTGCCCTCCAATACTAATTTGGTGATCCCTTGATGCCTCAGAACATGTCCTACGAACCGATCCCTTCTTCTGGTCAAGTTGTGCCACAAACTTCTCTTCTCCCCAATCCTATTCAATACTTCCTCATTAGTTATGTGATCTACCCATCTAATCTTCAACATTCTTCTGTAGCACCACATTTCAAAAGCTTCTATTCTCTTCTTGTCCAAACTATTTATCGTCCATGTTTCACTTCCATACATGGCTACACTCCATACAAACACTTTCAGAAATGACTTCCTGACACTTAAATCAATACTGGATGTTAACAAATTTCTCTTCTTCAGAAACGCTTTCCTTGCCATTGCCAGCCTACATTTTATATCCTCTCTACTTCGACCATCATCAGTTATTTTGCTCCCCAAACAGCAAAACTCCTTTACTACTTTAAGTGCCTCATTTCCTAATCTAATTCCCTCAGCATCACCCGACTTAATTAGACTACATTCCATTATCCTTGTTTTGCTTTTGTTGATGTTCATCTTATATCCTCCTTTCAAGACACTGTCCATTCCATTCAACTGCTCTACCATCTTTTCAGTAACAGTTATAAAATCTTTGTTAAAATAGTTCTGTAACACTATACATATCTGTCACCAATGTATCATTTACTCTTAATGCTATTTGTCCCTCTTCATGTCTGGTTCTACCAGTCTCCTACTTCACTATATCCCATATTGTCTTTATTTTGTTATCTGATATGACTATTGATTCCTTGTAATATATTTGCGTTGATGTCCATATTACAGTCTTTAATATTTTCCAGTATTCTTGTAATGTGCTACAGCATCAGAACCGTTTCAGATTGATAGATACAGTTTTCTATTTGTTTTACAAGATACCTCTATTCCTTGAGTAATCTATGGCTTCTTTGTACACTATGCTCTAACCTTGGTTAGTTTTGGGGGAAAACAGTGTTCAAATAAGGTAAGCACTTTATTAGCAAAAGTGTTATATTTTTCATTCATGACATGAGCACTGTAAACACCACTCCAGTGAATGTCTCCGAGGAGTGTCCTAAAATAATCAATTTTTGGCTTATTGATTACCCTCTTGAGTTCAGATTTAACAGATTTTATATCCTGTTCAGTATTAACATTTAACAGAGGGAACTGCATGTCATGGTCTGAGAGGCCATTGACTATTGGTTTTGTAATATAATTTTGTTCATTGGACTTTATCTATAAAGATATTATCAATGGCTGTTTGCGAGCAATTGGCTGCCCTAGTGGGGAACTTTACAGTGGGAATTAAGTTGAATGATAGTGTTACTACCTGAAATAAGTTCTTGTTGGGAGAGTCTTTAAGGAAATACACATTGAAGTCACCAGCAACCACTATTTCTTTGCTTTTGGTTGTTAAATGGGCCAGTACAGCTTCAAAGTGGTTTGTGAACAGATTAAAGTTACCTGCAGGTGCTCGATATACACTTAATATTATGAAGGATTTTTTGTGAAATTCTAGTTCTGTTGCACATGCTTCCATATGCTGTTCTAGGCAAAATTTATGAATGTCTATGTTCTTAAATTTATGACAGTTCCTGATGACTGTGGCAACTCCTCCTTTCTCCATTTCTGCTCTACAAAAATGACATGCTAGCCTAAATCCTATAACACTTAAAAGTTTTATACCAGTGGTCACATAATGTTCAGAGAGGCAGATTATGTCAGCTGGGTTTGAGGACTCTATTCATCTATGCAGATAATTAATTCCTTAATTTTATTTCTCAGTCCTCGGATATTTTGATGCAACAACGATAGCTGACATTTCACACTGACTGGGTAGAGTCGAAATTTCTGCCGATTGTTGAAAATTCTTAACCAACAGCTGTTTATGCTAATGTAATAAGCTAGAATTATGTTTTTTGGCTTCTTTCTCAAACTGAAGGTTTGTCTCAATCCTAACCTCTCTTAAAACTTGGTTTCTTTCTGTCCTCCCTACCCTAAAAAAGGGTCGTTTCTGAACCCTATAACCACTGGCATTTTATCACTCATGGCAGTGCCTCCCCCCTTTAACTTTCCTGCTATGTTCCCAGCCAGTTTACCCTTCCCTTTCCTGTTGAGGTGGATTCCAACCTTCTCCTGATAACATCAAGGTGGTGGTGGTGCTGCTGCTGCTGCTGATGATGATTATGGCATTGATTGCTGGGAGTCCCCACCTGGGAAGTTCGGTCACTAAGTTGCAAGTTGATGCCACACAGTGGGTGACTTGAAGATTGATAATTACGAAATGATGATGACAACATGACACCTCATCCCCTAGCAGGGAAAATCTCTGATGCAGCCGGGAATTGAACCTGGGCCCACTGCATGGAAGTCAATGGGCTGGCCACTCAGCTAAGGGCGGACTGTCATCACAGTGTCTGATGACAACACACTAGAGAACATATACAATGATTATCACGTTGGAGGTTTCAACACATATTACAAACACCTGAGAAGGTACCCTAAACTGAAGGCTAAAAGCAGCATTAGAAGTGTGCTGGACTATGTGGCAAGAAAACAGAAGACAAAACAGTTTTCAAAGGAAATCATACACTTCAGTTATATCAACAAGCAGCATGCAATGTCGAAGTTTGATGACATGCAAGAACAGGGTTCTTCCCTTCGTTATTGATATTTACAACATTGGGATTTGGACGTAGCCAGAAACCTCATGTGTAAAAACTTTACAGCATCAGTGGGATTTATTACTAATTTGAAAAACGAATTTACGACAAAATCACATCACATATCAATTCTCCAAGCCCAAAAAGATAAGGACGACAAGGAATAGGTGATTCAAAGAGCAGAAACATTTGTTGCTGAAGTCAATGCACATGTCATGACAGAAAACATTCAAATTGGTTCTGTAAGGAAATGAGATCAGAGTCAATTCTACTATGAGCTTTCTTCCAAAAGAAATGGGAGAGAAACAACTGTCTCAACATTGCAATCAGTTAACAGTGCAACACAGAGCTACATGATCAATGTTGCTGTATCACAGGATGGACGACTGGCAGACAAACTGTACATACGCTCCCAAAAACCAAATGGAAAATTTGGACCCCATGTGTGAAGGTAAATAGAAAAACTGTGTCCTCCAAAAGTCTTCATAGATGCAAGTGTGAGCAGGAAGATTATGAAAGAACACCTGAAGACTTTTTTCCATCAGTTTTGAATCCACATTTGCTGACAAAGTGACTAGTACTTTGTGACTCCTGGTCTGGACATGATGTTGAACAAGTACTACTGGAATCCTCTTGAGTAACAGACACAGATTTAAAAATAATTCCTCCTAAAACTACAAAATATGCACAACATCTGCATGTGTATTTCTTCATGAAAAATATAATATATGTCAAGAGAATTACAGACTTCACTAAACTACATTCCAGGAACATGCAGTGACTATTGCACGACACAATCTTTATCATGAAAATGCTTTCTGTCATTTGCAATCAATTATCTGTGGAAGTATATAGACCAATGCTTCATTAGATGTGGCAGAATGCTGGCTACAATATGTGAACAACTTCTACAATGTCACTGATTAGGCATTCAGCATGGATATTACAGAACGTGCAGTTATGTCATGTGCTCAACTTATTTTTCTTCAGTCCGCATTTTGTAGTCATTCATACTTCTTTGAGCATTATATTGAAAGTCCTCAATTGCATTTATAGTTAAGATATCTGCATTGCATTTGGCTTCTACAATGACGTCTGCAGTGACATCTAGAGCACTTTCCTTGTCATATTACCTGACTTGTCATCACAAAAATTTCATCTCCAGCAATTACAACACTTAACATCAATGGACAAAATTCAAGACCATTGTAAAACACGCTTTAGACAAGTAAATTCCGAGTAGAATTGTGAGGGATAGAAAAGACCCACCACAAGAAAAGAGAGGTTCACCACAAATTAAATGTAACCAAAGTCTCATAGAAAAAGAAAAACTTAACAAAGCCAAAATTAGCACTGTGCGTGAAGTGTTTAATGAATACTGTCTACCAATTTGACAGAAAATCCTAAGAAGTCCTGGTCTTATGTTAAATTCATAAATGGATCGAAGTCATCTGTCCAGGCACACTGTGACACAAAATACGACAAAACACAAAATATCTTTTGCCAAAACTGTTTCACAGAAGAAAATCGCACTATAGTTCCTCCTCCAAATCATAGCATGAACGAGAAAATGCCAGATATCAAAAATAAGTGACCACGAGAAAGAAAAGCAATTGAAATCTCTCAACAGAAGGAAGGTTGGACCTGACAGGATACCATTTAGATTCTACACAGAGTATGCAAACGAGCTTGCCACTCGTCTAGCAGGAGGTTGGTTGGTTGGTTTGTGGGATTAAAGGGACCAGACTGCGATGGTCATCGGTCCCTTTTTCCAAAAAATTAAAACCGCCCAAAGAGAATAAAAACGAACAGCAGGAAAGACGTCAGACGACACGGGACAAGAAAGACTCAGACAGAGATCAGACAAAACAAATTAAAACACACAGAGAGTGACGGTGGTTGGCCGACCATAGAGAAAAAAAAGAGGAAAAGCCAACCACCAAGAACACATTAAAAACTCAGTTTAAAATCAGAGGCTAAAAGCCAGAATCAACACTAACAAACATAAACACTCAGATTAAACGATAAAAACCCCCTGCCCGAATAAAACGCAAAACTAAGTCCACCATGGCAGAGTCATCTAGTAAAAGGGCAGGGAGCGTGTCTGCCTAAGCACAGTTAAAAGCGGACAAGTTAATAAAATGTGCACCACCATCAAAACCGCCCCGCAGCGACAGAGAGGCGGGTCCTCACGACGCAATAAATAACTGTGAGACAGTCGGGTGTGGCCAATGCGGAGCCGACAAAGAACAACTGAATCTCTGCGAGTGGCTCGCATGGATGACTGCCACACACGCGTCGTCGCCTTGAGAGAACGGAGTTTGTTTGGTGTGGGCAGATTGCGCCATTCAGTGTCCCAAAGCGAGAGAACTTCGCAGCGGAAGACTGCCCGCAAATCAGTCTACGGGAGGCCAATGTCCAGGGTGGGTTCACTGGTGGCCTGTTTGGCCAGGCGGTCAACATGTTCATTGCCCGGGATACCGACATGACCGGGGGTCCACACAAAGACCACAGAGCGGCCGCAACGGGCAAGAGAATGCAGGGACTGGTGGATAGCCTTCACCAGACGAGAACGAGGGAAACACTGGTCGAGAGCTCGTAAACCGCTCAGGGAATCGCTACAGATGACGAAGGACTCACCTGAGCAGGAGCAGATATACTCTAGGGCATGAAAGATGGCGACCAGCTCAGCAGTAAAAACGCCGCAGCCAGCTGGCAATGAATGTTGTTCATAGTGATCCCCTAGAGTCAGAGCACAACCGACACGACCAGCAACCATCGAGCCATCGGTGTAAACAACTCCAGAGCCCTGATACATGGCCAAGATGGAATAAAAGTGGCATCGGAAGGCCTCCGGAGGGACTGAGTCCTTTGGGCTCTGTGCCAAATCGAGCCGAAGGCAAGGGCGAGGCACACACTATGGGGGCGTGCGCAGAGGTGCCCAGAAAGGAGGTGGAACTGGGAAAAACCCAAGCCCAGAGAGGAGCTCTTTGACGCGTACGGCGATCGGACAACCCGACCGGGGCCGACGGTCTGGCAGATGGACGACTGACTGCGGGAACAGGACACGGTAATTTGGATGCCCGGGCAAGCTAAAAACATGGGCAGCATAATCCGCCAGTAAATGTTGGCGCCTCAGTCACAGTGGAGGTACACCTGCCTCAACAAGTATGCTGTCCACAGGGCTGGTGCAGAGGGCACCAGTGGCAAGTCAGATCCCGCTGTGTAGTATTGGGTCCAGCACCCGCAATGCAGATGGGGATGCTGAGCCATAAGCCAGGCTCCCATAATCCAGACTGGACTGGATTAATGCCTGGTAGAGCCGCAACAGGGTAAATTGGTCGGCGCCCCAGCGGGTGTGGCTCAAGCATTTCAGAGCATTTAGATGCCGCCAACACGCCTGTTTAAGCTGCCGGATATGAGGCAGCCAAGTCAACCGGGCATCGAAAACCACCCCCAAAAACCTGTGTGATTCCACCACTGAAAGAAGTTCACTGGCAAGATAAAGCCGCGGCTCCGGGTGGACAGTACGTCGCCGGCAGAAATGCATAACGCAGGTCTTGGCTGCCGAAAACTGAAAACCACGCGCTACAGCCCAAGACTGCGCCTTGCGGACTGCGCCCTGTAGCTGACGTTCAGCAGCTGCAATGCCAATAGAGCTATAGTAAAGGCAGAAGTCGTCAGCATACAGGGAAGCGGAGACAGAATTGCCCACGGCCACAGCGAGCCCGTTAATGGCTATTAAAAACAGGCAGACACTTAAAACAGAACCCTGTGGCACACCGTTCTCCTGGACGTGGGAGGAACTATACGAGGCCGCGACTTGCACGCGGAAGGTACGAGACGACAGAAAATTGCGGATAAAAGCGGCAGAGGACCTCGAAGACCCCATCCATGAAGCGTAGAAAGGATGTGATGGCGCCATGTCGTATTGTACGCCTTCCGCATGTCGAAAAAGACAGCGACCAGGTGCTGACGGCGGGCAAAGGCAGTACGGATGGCCAACTCAAGGCTCACCAGATTGTCGGTGGCGGAGCGGCCTTTATGGAACCCACCCTGAGACGGAGCCAGAAGGCCCCGAGACTCCAGTACCCAATTCAAGCGCCGGCTCACCATCCGTTCAAGTAACTTGCAAAGAACGTTGGTGAGGCTAATTGGATGGTAGCTGTCCACCTCCAGGGGGCTCTTTCCAGGTTTCAAAATGGGGGTGACAACACTTTCCCGCCATTGCGACGGAAACTCCCCCTCGACCCAAAGACGGTTGTAAAGATCGAGGAGGTGCCGCTGGCAGTCCACTGAAAGGTGTTTCAGCATCTGACAGTGGATGCCATCTGGCCCAGGAGCGGTATCAGGGCAAACGGCTACGGCACTGCGAAATTCCCACTCACTGAATGGAGCATTGTAAGATTCTGGGAGGTGGGTGCGAAACAAAAGGCTCCGACGTTCCATCCGCTCTTTAATGGAGCAGAAGGCCAGTGGGTAATTGGAAGAAGCGGAACTAAAAGCAAAATGCTCTGCCAAGCTGTTGGCAATTTCGTCGGAGTCTGTACAAACTGCTCCATTCAGTGAGAGCAAAGGGACGCTGACAGGGGTCCGATAGCCATAGAGGTGTTGGATCTTGGCCCAGACCTGCGATGGAGAGACATGGAGGCCAATGGTGGACACATACCGCTCCCAGCACTCCTGCTTGCTTTGGTGGATAAGGCAGGGTGCCCGCGCACGCATCCGTTTGAAGGTGATGAGGTGTTCAATGCAGGGATGTCGTTTGTGACGCTGTAGCGCCCGCCGGCGATCTTTAATCGCTGCAGCGATCTCAGGCGACCACCAAGGCACAGTCCGCCGCCGAGGGGACCCAGAGGAACGGGGAATGGCAGATTCGGTGGCAGTAACGATGCCGGTGGTGACCGATTGAACCACCACATCAATGTCATCATTAGAGAGAGGCTCAATAGCGGCAGTGGAGGAGAACAAGTCCCAGTCAGCCTTATTCATAGCCCATCTGCTAGGGCGCCCAGAAGAGTGACGCTGTGGTAGTGACAGAAAGATCGGAAAGTGGTCACTACCACACAGGTCGTCATGCACACTCCATTGGACAGACGGGAAGAGGCTAGGGCTACAGATTGAAAGGTCAATGGCGGGGTATGTGCATTGCACCACACTGAAGTGTGTGAAGGCACCATCATTTAAAAGCGAGAGATCGAGCTGCGACAATAAATGCTCAACGGTGGCGCCTCGACCTGTTGCCACTGACCCACCCCACAGAGGGTTATGGGCGTTGAAGTCGCCCAATAGCAAGAAAGGTGGCGGCAATTGGGTTATCAGCACAGCCAGGACATGCTGCGAGACATCACCATCCGGTGGAAGGTAAAGACTGCAGATGGTAACAGCCTGTGGCGTCCACACCCGAACAGTGACAGCCTCTAAAGGTGTTTGGAGAGGGACAGACTCGCTGTGCAGAGTGTGAAGGACATAGAGGCAGACGCCACCAGACACCCTTTCATATGCTGCCCGGTTCTTATAATAACCCCGATAGCCACGGAGGGCGGGGGTTCGCATTGCTGGAAACCAAGTTTCCTGAAGAGCAATGCAGAAGAAAGGGTGAAGGGTGATAAGTTGGCGGAGCTCAGCTAGATGGTGGAAGAAACCGCCGCAGTTCCACTGGAGGATGGTATTGTCCATGGCGGAGAAAGGTGTGACGGGACTGGGAAGGCAGATTACAGCGCTGGGTCACCTGCTGCCTCCGATGGAGCACCCGTGCAAGTGCTATCCATTGTGTCTGAGGGACCGGCGAGAGCGACGTCCTCAGCGGACGCAAGGATCTCCACGTCATCGTCAGACGCAGAGCTTTTAGGTAGTGGTGGAGTAGGTGCCACCACAGGTGTCTTGGTCTTACGGGTCTTCAAAGTCGTTTTCTCTCGCTGTTCCTTTGGTTGCCATTGTTGAGAGGGTTTATTGGAGTCAGTCTCCGGGACCGAAGAGGATCGCGAAGCCTGTCGAACAGCGACCTGTGGCTTCTTCAGCCACTGGTTGGTGTCTGCTGTGCCGCTGGTAGGAACCTGGGAAGGGAGTGACCCAAGGGATCCCTTCCGAGCGAGAGAAGCTGAAGAAGACTTACGCTTCTCCGGCTTAGAAGTGGGGACTGGTGTCCCCAGTGGTTAAGTGGGTGCTGCTCCCGAGGTAGATGGTGTGGGAGCAACAGCGAGAGAAGGGGCCCCCATCGTCAAGGGGGCAGGTGAGGTCCTCTGACTCTGAGAGCTGACTGTATGTCTTGCAGCTGAAGGAGCTGGAGCAGGAGTGACAGTGGAGGCATAAGATGACATCATGCGCACGGGATGTAGACGTTCAAATTTCCGCTTAGCCTCAGTGTAGGTCAGTCGGTCCAGGGTCTTATATTCCATGATTTTGCGTTCTTTCTGTAAGATACTGCAATCCGGCGAGCAAGGGGAATGAGGCTCTCCACAGTTGACACAGACGGGAGGTGGAGCACATGGAGTATCGGGATGAGATGGGCGTCCACAATCTCGACATGTGAGGCTAGAAGTACAGCGAGAGGACATGTGACCGAACTTCCAGCACTTAAAGCACCGCATCGGGGGAGGGATATAGGGTTTGACGTCACATTGGTAGACCATCACCTTGACCTTCTCTGGTAATGTATCACCTTCGAAGGCCAAGATGAAGGCACCGGTAGCTACCTGATTGTCTCTCGGACCCCGATGAACGCGCCGGATGAAATGTACACCTCGGCGCTCTAAATTGGCGCGCAGATCGTCATCAGACTGCAAAAGTAGGTCCCGATGGAAAATAATACCCTGGACCATATTTAAACTCTTATGTGGGGTGATGGTAACGTTAACATCCCCCAACTTGTCACAAGCAAGTAACCTGCATGACTGGGTAGAGGATGCCGTTTTTTATCAAAACTGACCCAGAGCGCATTTTGGACAAGCCCTCCACCTCCCCAAACTTGTCCTCTAAATGCTCTACAAAGAACTGAGGCTTCACAGATAGAAACGAGTCACCATCAGCTCTGGTACAGATGAGATACCAGGGCGAATACACGTCACTGTCATTCATTGCCTTTCGTTCCTCCCATGGTGTGGCCAGGGATGGGAACGATTTGGGGTCATAAACGTTAGCTTTAAAATGAGCCCTCGAACGCTTAGAGACTGCTGGTGGTTGGCCGCCAGCGAGAGATGATGTACCACGCTTCATTGCGGGTCATCCGCCCTGATGCCACCTACTCCGACCAAGGGCCCTCCCCATGGGCGCCACCCAGCCGCAGCAATAGCCACCTGGCAGGATGGCCATTGCCGGGAGTCCTGATGTCCCAGGGAGATGGGCATCTACTCCTTGGCATACGTGGGGAGTTAACGTCGCAGGCATCAGTAGAGCGATCCCTGTTTTGTCAGGGGGCTACAACCAACAGGGTACATGGCGGCCCCACCACAATGGACTGGCTACCGTGCTGGATCTTAGGTGCAAAAATGTCCAAGGTCGTTGTCGCAGTTAAAAGCAACACTGCAGAGTGCAGCGTGGTAATCGCACCCAGGGACTTATCCTCGCCCAAGAGAAGGAAAACGAGCGGGACACCATTGCAACGAAGAAAAAGCTGGCTAAAGGTCTCAATGCACGACGGATACAGTGCACCATGTAAGGCGCCCTTCCCCAATTGGCTCGCTCTTCGGAATAATTTAGAAAGATGGAGGTCAAACCTGAGAGGGGACCATCACATAAGGCCGAAACATGTGAGACTCCTTTTAGTCGCCTCTTACGACAGGCAGGAATACCGCGGGCCTATTCTAACCCCCGAACCCACGGGGGGGGGGGGGGGGGGGGGGGGGGGGGGGGGGGGGGGCTAGCAGGAGTGTACTGTAGATCTCTAGAAGTGCAAAGCATTCCTAATGACTGGAAAATAGCACAGGCCATTTTCGTTTCCAAGAAGGGTTGTCAAATAGGTGCACAAAATTATAGGCCTATACATCTGACGTTAGTCTGCTGTAGAATTTTGGAACATATTTCATGTTCACATATTACAACATTTGTGGAGACTGAAAATCTCCTTTGTAGGACCCAACATGCATTTCAAAAACAATGACTGTGTGAAAAAGAGCTCACTTTGTTCATCCATTAGACACGGTAAGCAGTAGATATAGTCACCCAGGGTAGATACCGTGTTCCTTGACTTCCGGATGGCATTTGATACATTTCCACACTGCTGCCTAAGAACAAAAAAATACAAGTGTATAATACACGTCACCTCGCCACCACCAAACACTCTCCTCACTGCATGCTGTGAGGGGGCATGGCTGCTGTGGCTATGCAGCCACATGAGCATTCATGCAATGTTCTGATCTTTCCTGTTTTTTTGTCTAAGCTACCAACAGATGCTTTCTCATCTCATCATTCCACCATTACCTAAACCTGCACAGAAGTGGTCCTGCACTCCTGAACCACTTCAGTTAGGGAAAGAAGTGCTGCCACCATTTACAGTGGACGTCAATGTAATGCAGCATGATGCCACAGTCGCAGCTTGTAAGGGGTCCACAACCCCTGGGTGTAAACGCGGACAAGGGAAAAAAAATTCTCAGATTTTTCCCAGATTTCCCGGTTAAAAATACACTTTCTCCCGGATGAAAACACACTTTTTCCGTGTTATTAAATGACTGTATATTTTTCCCTGAAAACTGTAAAACTTACCAATCCTTTGAATGGTTTTGATTTTATACATAGGCGTAGAATTTCCCGGCACTTTAGAAAATGAAACTCAGGGAAGAAAACTACTTTTGGAAAGATTTTTGATGTGCAGCAACATGTACGCTGCGTATTTTCGTATTACGAAAGTGTAAATTCGAATTCCACCAAACACCGCATGTTACTTTCCGAACCATTGTAATCGAGATAGTGATGCGCTTTTGTAAGCCAGTCATAGCTCATGTCACGTGATCCCGCCAGCTGATGACAGCGGATATTGAGGCCACAAAACACGTGATGTAGTCAGCCAATAGCAGCACCACTGTTAAGTAGGGCAGATACACAGAAAGGAAAAGTTAATGTTTTAAATTAATATACATAGTGTTGCTACAAGAAAAGAAAAGCTTTCACATATAATGTTGAGATATCTTAAAATGTAACACACACAAAAAATATCACACAAATGTGCCAGTAATATTTTTAGGCGAGTCCAGTGACTTGTCCACAAAAGTTTTCCACAAATAAATTAGCTACCGCAGAGGAGAGAGAGCTTCCCGTAGCACTACATCAATTTGCTCATAATAACGACATGAATGTCTGATGTTCTGGGCTCGAAATATTTCTAAATGACTCGTCATCAAATGCTCTGTGATTTAAGAAATTCATCGTACATTCTTGCACATAGTTCAACTTGCGCAAAAGGAAAGTTACTTTGAAAGTAACACTTTTCAAACCATCATTCGCAATATTTTCCCGCAACCTGTTAGAAATAGGCTCATTTCAATAGTTGTCAGAGAGCACCAGATACAAAACACCAGAAGATCTTACATTATGTCATAAAAGAAAAAAGACATCAGAGGATACTCCAACAGCATTGGAATTTCGTGAAGCATACTAAAATGGCACATTTAAAGTGCATACTTCAAGAGCACATTCGTATGTCCAGATTCCAAATGAAATAGGCCTCGACCTGATATTAAGCTTTTCAGTTGGGTTGCGGGATGTAAATTTTCTTGGAGTACCAGTACTGTATTAACTCATTTTTGATTCTTTATTATGGCATAATGCCATACGTGCTAGAAGATGAAAACATGCACTTGAAACGTAGCGTGCAGTTGAAATTAGCCAATAGTGTTGAACTAAACACTTTGTTTCGAACACATTGACTGCCACAGCGTAAAAGAATAATAAAAACCAAATTTATTTAGCAAACCGACAAAAACAACTTCATTGTTCTACAAGGCGATGTCAGAAAAGTGGAAATAAAATAAAATCTGAAACTAATAACGTATATTAGCCTTCTGTAATTATGTGAATGTATTTTAATTCTCTTGATAGCTTCCTGCCACAGAAATCCATTTTCTTTTCTTTTGACATGAGAGCAGTAAACGAAGAGGAAACAGCAAAATCACTAAATGTAAACAAGGGTCACGTGGAGACTACACACTTCCCCACTATAGCTCAGACTGCTCTGTGCATCAGCCTCGGATCTACGATATTTCAGAACTGGGGCAATACTAAGATAGTGCCTCCCCCCCCCCCCCCCTCCCCTCCCTCGAGCGTTAAGAGATATGGCGTTAAAAATTTGAAAAAAATCGAATTTTCGAAAATATGTTCATTTTGTAGTGCACATCTTTCTGAAGAGTGTGATACATAAAACATATATGTTCGAGGAACGTAAGACATGTTATTTGGTCTTAAGTGTGCCAGAGTGCAGTGCCACGCCACTTCACACATCATTCTTCCATCGCACGTCACTGTATTTCACTCCGTGGAATTGAAACGTGTATATTATGTACTGGATGCCATCAAACCATATTCAGGGCAGTGGAAATTAAAATGTCCTGTGGTGCCTCTCCTGCTCCCAGTTGCCCGGTTTGACATCTTGCCCCTCCCTTTTTTTAAAAAAAAAAAAAAAAAAAAAAAAAAAAAAAAAAAAAAAAAAAAAAAAAAAAACTCGCAATTAATATTGGATGGTATTATTTGCAATCGGGAGAGCAAGAACTCTTCAGAAAATTTGCACCCTTTATTGCCTGTTAGTTAATAATTTCCTGTTTTGCGTGACATAAAATTAAATATAGGATACATAAAACGAGTAAAGGCCAGAGACAAGCAATACAGTACACATTTCTTCAATCCTTAGCTCCTAGCATTATTTTCTCTCTAATCTTGCTACAGCTTTACATGGCGTGATATCCTTTCTGTGAAAGAATCTGTTACCTCGTCAAATGTTTTGCTACATGAAAAATCCAAGTATTGCTGTTTAATACTGTGTAAGCTGTTACTACAAATAGTACTCAAGACTGGTGTGGTTTCTCGATCTGATTACATCTATTTTCTCACTGTCTGCTAGGTAAAACAAAATAGGCCCTTCTAAAACTGCATTGTAACGCACACCAAATAAATGAGACTGTTTTGGCACAAATGGTCATTTTTATATCACGACAGAATATAATTCATGAAGGCCTCTTAGGCCTACTACAAGCAAAAAGCTTGATGTTAGAAAATAGTTTCACATTTCATTCATACGCTATAGTTTCTCGAGCATGAGATCGAAAATTAATAGTTCGAGATTTTTATATAAATTTGAAATCTTCATATTCTTCCCTAATTTGTGTGATGTCCCCGTTTCTTCTCTTTCCCCGTTCTAACAAACAATCTTGTCATGACTAATTCTGGAACTATTCCTCCCTTTGTCAAAACTTATTCGCTGGTTAACTTCACTAACCCTGCCAGAATCACCAGTTTAGCTATACCTGATTATTCTCCGGTTAGGCGTTGTTATGTTCATACAAACCATTTTCCGCACTACTTCCAGAACAGCACTTACGCGGCTGCTAGACGAGGACTGTACTTACTAGTGTAGCGATTTGGCCAAAAATTTGACAAAATTTCATTTGCCTGGATACACCGAAGGGATAATACATAATCTATCTTGCCTGTTATTCCTGTTAGTCGTTTATTTCCACTCTCGTAGTCTGAAACCATGGATTTCCCTAGTAATTATAACAAAGCCGATCATTCGCAAACCCAATCAACCACATAATCAGACAGCAGTTGGCGACCGTAGGACCAAACTGCTGATGTCATCGGTCCCTAGGCTTACACACTACTTAATATAACTTAACTAACTTATGCTAAGGACAACACATACACACATGCCCGAGAGAGGCTTCGAACCTCCGACGGGGGCGGCCGCGCGAATCGTGACAAGTCGCGGCTACACCACGCGGCTATTGACTCATTCAGAAATCAACTTACAGAATGTGTTCAGAAACCAACAGGGATGCGCATCAAAATCATATGAGTAATCGATAGACTGTCCGACCGGTTGACTGTGCGATCTAACGCAAGGCTTTCCGGGCGGGAAGGAGTGCCTGGTCCCCAGCACAAATCCGCCAGGTGGATGTGTGTCCAGGTCCAGTGAACCAGCCAGTCTGTGGATGGTTTTTAGGCAGTTTTCCATCTGCCTCAGCGAATGCGGGCTAGTTCCCCTTATTCCGCCTCAGTTACACTATGTCGGCAATTGCTGCGCAAACAAGTTCTCCATGTACGCGCACACCACCATTACTCTACCACGCAAACATAGGGGTTACACTCGTCTGGTGTGAGACGTTCCCTGGGGAGGCCACCAGTGGCCGAACCGCACAATAACCATGGGTTCGGTGTGGGGCGGCGGAGGGGTGAAGTGGACTGCGGTAGTCGTCGTGGGGTTGTGGACCATTGCGGCTGCGGCGGGTACGGAGCCTCATCATCGTTTCTAGGTCTCCGGTTAACATACAATACAATACATACAATCGATAGACCAACGTGCACTGGATGCTATGTGCTTTGTGAAAGGTTTTTTCTCCTCCAGAATATGATTTTGGTGCCCCCCCCCCCCCCCTCCCTCATAGATCCGGCCCCGCTGCGCATGCAAGAATCTGGCATCTTGGATGCGGCAGTAAAATTTTTCCTGGTTGCATCTAGCTGCTTGCTGCGACTGCTTACACAGCCATACTTCTGTAGCCAGAAACGGGAGAAGGTACTACACATGCGCGACTCAACTGGGCATGTACTTCAGCCCACTCGTAACTGCTAAAACGAATCTAATGTAAACAGTTGTGACGTCACGCTCATCGGAGGCAATTTGTTGTTATGAAGCATTGTACAGTCTTCCTAAAGCCTTTGACACATTTTGCTGTTGGCAAACCCTTGTATGAGCACTGTGTTTAGTTGTTGTATATAGTACATTTCCTTTGCAATTATGGTTTATTTTCATTTTGTTTTCTTGTTCACGTTTTATTGTTGCAGTATTATTCTGCAGTAGCGGGACTCAGTAATATCCTTTGTTAGAGTATTGATTCTTACCAGTCAAAATTACACGAATTTAATTGAAAACTAAAACAATGAAAAATTCCCGGAATTCTAAAAAATTCCCGGGATTTTCCCGGTTCTCTCCCAGATGAAAAAATTCCCGGATTTTTCTAGGATCTCCCGGTTGTCCCAGGTTGTATACACCCTGGATCCCTTACTCAGAGATAAACACATTTTGCCTCGCACAGGTCAATGACAGGCAGAACCGACTGTCAAGTGCTGCGAGTGCTAAATGAGTGAATGTGATAGTAGTCTGGGCACAGCCATTGGTCAGTGAACATATCACAGTTGGAATGGCGGGACAAAGTATCCTGTGATTCAGTACTGGCTGAAAGTGTCCCCACAGCTACAGGTTGACCCTCAGTAAAACACCATACAGAATTGCAACCAGTAACATTACTGACCACTGTTCAACATTTTACAGTGTGTCAAATATTCATGTTCATGACAATCGTGATGGCCACTGGTTGGAGTGCAGTGAGGATTGTGTGTGTTAACCATTGTTATAGTGTGTGACAGTTTATAAAAGTACTAACCTGTGATGAGATTAACTGTAATCAGAAATGTAAGACGAAAGTAGTGTCTGCCTCAAATCGTGTCTAATCAAAATATATCACTCAAATAGTGTAAAATATCTTGGCATCGGTTATTGAAAAAAATCCTTTTCATTCTGTTTAACACTGCTGAGGAGCAGCATCCTAATTAGAAACAATTCCCACAGCAACTAAACCCAATTAGCACTTATGTATTAGGTCACATCCACATCAAAATTAAATTTAGGTTGAAATTTAATCAGGAGTGTTTCAAGCTGTAATCACATAATGGAGCAAGTGAACAAACTGTCGATTCTGCTTTTGTATGTGGAGGAGATGAGGTCTAGACAGGAAATACACCAGAATTTGAAAGTTACATTAGTCAAGTCAGTGGAACTGGCTAACATGCAGCTTCATGGCGACTGCAGGGAGCACTATTTATAGCATGTGAGATGTTCCCAATGCTTCCTGTTAGGGCGTGGTGCCCCATGTGCAGAATCAGCATTGGTAGACTGTTTTACGTGCCTCTATTATGACTATACTGCTAGGCAGTGTACAGAATCTAGGTAGTGGATGACGAGGCACAGAGTATTAGTTGTTATTTTGTCATTGGAAGTGTGTGACTAGTTTGAACTAATTGTGTGTTGTACCTTATTGTGTGTGGGTAGTAAAGATTCTATGACTGCATAGTTTGGGACACAGGGTTTTGTACAGCAGGATGCAATGCAGGTTTCCCTTAATGAAGTGGAATGGTCAAGAGTAGACATGACAGAGTTACAGAGGTGAATCATTGTTACGGATGAGCAGTTACCATTAGCCGGTCAGTCTGATCTTCAGATAGCTTCAGATAGCTCATTAGAGACTAGACACAAGTTTGGATAGGATAAGGATGGGAAAGGAAATGAGCACTAGTCTTTCCAAATGAAACATACCAACATTTGCTTTAATCAATTTAGGGGTACTACAGGAAACCTAGGTCTGCATGACCAGTCAGGTCTGAATCTACTAATCCTGAATGGGAGTCCAGAGTCTTATCCACTGTGTCGCACTGCTCAATCTCAGAGAATATGTACTGTTAAGAGAACATTTTTTCTGTTCTACGTTTCACTGAGGGAACTGGATATCCATGCTACATTTCATAAGCCTAAATTAAATGATGTACAATAAATGCTCAGGGGTGGAACCTGATTGTTTCATCTCAATACCCCACTTACATCCTCTCTTACCTTTAGATTTAGGTGTACAGTTTCAGCATATTTGCAATCCAGGTGTCTCAGCCAAGAGTCTGTTCTCTATATGCAAAATGATCCCTCATCACTATGACTCCAGTCATTAAAACCTGCAACATATTGCAACACTCCCCCTCCCCCACACACAAACTCACATTCATTCTCCTCTAATAGGACATTTGTGATTCCTTGATGTGTCAGAATGTGTCCTATCAACTGATCTCTTCTTTTAATCAAGTTGGGCCACATATTTCTTGTCTCCCAGTTTTTGTTCAGTGCCTATTCATTAATCATGTGATCTACACATCTAATCTTCCCCATTCTTCTGTAGCGCGACATTTCAAAATCCTCTATTTTCTTCATGTATAAACTGTTTGTTATCCATGTTTCACTTCCATATATGGTTGTACTCCAGGCAAATACTTTCAGGAAAGACTTCCTAACACTCAGATCTATATACGATGTTAAGAATGTCTCTTCTTCAGAAATGTTTTTCTTGCCATTGACAGTCTACATTTTATATCCTCTCTACTTCAGCCATCAGTTACTTTGCTGCCCAAATAGCACAACTAATCTACTACTTTCATAGTCTCATTTCCTAATCTGATTCCCTCAGCATCACCTGATTTAATTTGACTGCATTCCATTATCTTTGTTTTTGCTTTTCTTGATGTTCATCTTACATCCTTGTTTCAAGACACTGTCTACTGCATTCAACTGAGCTTCCAAACCCTCTGCTGTCACTGATAGAATTACAAATTTTTCTTTGGTTTCCTTTACTGCATTCCCAGTGTACAGACTGAGTAACATTGGGGATAGGCTACAACCCTGTCTCACTTCCTTGTCCACCACTGCTTCCCTTTCATGTACCTCAACTCTTGTAACTGCCACCTGATTTCTGTGAAAGTTATAAATAGCCTTTCACTCCCTGTATTTTACCCCTGCTACAACAGAATTTCAAAGAGTGTTCCAATTAACCATTTCAAAAGCCTTCTCCAAGTCTACAAGTGCCATAAATGTAAGTCTGCCTTCCTTTAACCGATAATTCAAGAGAAGTTGTAGGGTCAGCATTGCCTTGGGTGTTCCTGCATTTCTTCAGAATCTAAATTGATCTTCCCTGAGATTTGCTTCTACTAGTTTCTCCATTCTTCTTTAAAGAATTTGTGTTAGTATTTTGTAACCACGACTTATTAAACTGACAGTTCGGTAATAAATCACACTTGTCAGTACATGCTTATTTTCGGAACTGGACTTATTATTTTCTTCTCCCATCCTTCCTGCCACTGATGGCCATCTTGTCTTTGCCTCCAAAAGCTTGTGATTTTGTATCTTTCAACATTGCGAGAACAAAATACAAAACAAAAACCGCATGTAACAACATTTGACATTTTAGTTAGCATGACATCTTACTTTCGTATTAGCAACAATGTAGGAAAAAAAGTATTGCTACTTACATTAAGTTGCAGACAGGTAAAATTAAAACACACTTAAGCAAAGCTTTCAGCCATAGCCTTCACCAGCAAAAGAGAAACAAAAAAATACACACCATTCATACACACAAGCAAGCATACCCCACACACAAAAGACTGCTCAGGCCGGAATGCTGTAGCAATCTATCTTTTCCTACAGTGTTGATATTCCTTTGTGGAGTTTCCATTGTTAGCATTAGCAGCTTATTTGTCTAAGGTCCACTTTAAAATGAAAATCCTACTTATTAGTTGTACTTTCTTTCATGAATTGTAAGAGTGTCTCTCAGAATGAAGCAGCTGAAAGAATCAACCAGTCATTATCATACATGAAGTTTCACTTTTGAAAATGCAATCACAAGTACACAGAGATAATTTTAATTAAAATAATTATTTGAGTATTCTGTGGCAGCAGCATGGAATTTTTGACTCCAATATCAGATAAAAAATCAGATACTGTTACTTACCAATGGGTCTAAATTTTGCAGCAGTCTTAAATATCAACAGGATATTTTCTGAGAATTGCCCATTTTCTTCATATATCACTGACATTAAGGAGTTAAGAGCCTCTTGACTGAAGATTGTGTGTGGGCAAGAATTCACAAGTTCCTGCCAGAAATATAAGAAGTATGCTGTTAGATAAAAAAATAAAGAGAATTTTACAGTCAAGCCAGAACTGATTATGTACTCCTTTTTTACAGCTGATCATGAAAACTTGGAGTAAAATATGATTTTCTTTTTAAAATTCAACAAAAGGCATTTACAGATGAAGTTTACTATCATAAACAGATACAAATTAAGATATGAATGTGTCTGAAAACTCATAAATTGAGGATACAGCTACAGCTACAGCTGGGAACACACAAAAAATAGGTTTATAATATGGGAAGGTAACTCTGAAACCAGGTTCAGAGGACAGCACGATGCTGACCAGCTGTGGCGTCATCCTCTGCCATAGGGTGTCACACAGACACAGTATGGAGGAACATGGGGCCAGCACACAGTTCTCATGACTGTTATCGGCTTTCCAAACTTTGGGTTCACTACTTCTTAATCAAATAGCTCCTCAATCAGCATCACGACTGGTCCCTGTTCCAGTCCTCCCACCAAGGAATATTCCTTGGCAACATCGGCAATTGAGTCCGGGGCGTCTGCACAGCCATCAGCCATGTTGACCAGTTAGCTAAAGTGCCAGACAATGTTTGGCATAGAATTACACATTTTTTGTGTTTGTGTGTTCCATATTTATTCCTTTTCATCTTTGTCAGAAGCTATTACATATTCCATTATTGCAGTAAATGGTTTGCCTCTTTTAACTATTTAGAATTGCCATGACGCCCTTATTTTCTGTGCTTGTGCAAAAACTGAGCATTGTAAACCAAAAAAAGAAAAAAAAAAAAAAAAAAAACATCCTAACAATCATAGATGAAGCTCCCTCTTGCCATGATACATAAAAACTTGTCTATGGCACTTTTGAAGAGAGAGCTTATGGAATACTTGATCCACAACTACGAGAATAACAAGTGGGCTTTAGGAAGGGAAGGTCTTCCACAGAACAAATACTAAATCTAAAGAATACAAATGAGGATAATCAGAAACTTGAAATATGCGATAACTCTTACGGTTTTAAAAAGGCCTATGACTCAACTGATAGAAATGCATTCATCAACAATACAATGCAATACAATACAACATCGTAAAGGAATTTTGACTCAATAGTAAAACAACAGAAATAGTTAAAGGAACTTTAACAAACACAACATCTAAAGTAAAAACCTATCAAAATCTTTTCAAATCAAATCAGGATGGTTTGTTAGCTCTGCATTTCAACTGTGTATTACAGAAGGTAGTGACAAAATGGAGGAAATCTATCCATACTAAAGGTGTTCAACTAGGAAGAAACCCAAATACAATCACCACAGACTGTCTAGCTTTTGCTGATGATGCAGCATTAATTACCAACTCATTGGATAGTGCCAAGAAACAAATCACAGAACTACAGAAATAAGCAGGAAACATAGGACTAACAATTACATTTGAAAAAACACAGTTCATGACAATTATCAAAGATGTCTGCCCCCCCCCCCCCCCCCCCCAAAAAAAAAGAAACTTAAAATTCATAACAGAATACCCAAAACAAACTGTTTTAAAAACCAGGAACTACAGACTCACTCAAAATGACTGAGTGCTTTCTGCAGAAGAGACTGCTTTTGTTGAATTTCAAGGTCTGTGAAGCAAATAGAGACATCTAAATTCAGCATCCCAAAAGGAAATGCTCACTCCTATACTCCTTAGAATCTACACTAATAATTAGTGATGCCCACTTAAGTAACTACACTGATCACACCACATTTAATATGCAAGTGTGTAGAATAATATTAAGCAACACCATTAGCTGTTACTAGAAATGATTGCACTTTTAGTACCATCCTCCTTGGGATATTTTTGTTAATGTTTGTGACATCCTGTAAGTTCTAGTATGCTTCTGACATGACAAATAAATTCTGCAAACAAATAAGCACTTGACAGATCATTTATTTTATATGTATGTATACACCACTCCGTACGAATGTTCTTTCCATAACTGTTTAGTTTACAACCAGGATTTTCTAATGTAGTTCTAGTAATATGTCTCCAAGTTGACAGGGTTTTCATTAAAAAAGATGGATAGAAAATGATGAAAATACAACACATACCTGTACAAAGAGCAATGAATCCTTTATTTTACTGCAGATCTCAGCATCAAGCCCATTTTCAGAAAAAACTGCGTCTGCAATGCATTTTATCAGCATCTGTAAAAACAAAATGAATTAATTGTGGAGCTCACAGCTCAGTGCAAGCCTCCCTAACTGACAACACACAGGCAGCTGGCACATCTAGTTAGTATTGGACCACTGTAACAGATTTACTTTTTCTGCATGATTTAATTGTTTTTCATTAGTAGCTGTAGAAGTGTCAAAGAATTATCTTCATTATTGTTATCAGATGTGTACATGATGAATGGAATGTGAATTGTGTAGTTAACTAACTAAACATGTTAACGCACATGCTAACATGCAAATTTAGGTGTGAAAAACTTTAGTAGTTTGTCCCACAGGAGGACGACATACTTAGTAACTATTAAAACTAGGGCCAACTAGCAAAGGTTGGAGAAATAGAAAATACGCCAAAAGTTATCGCAAACCATGCAACTTCATAATATTCTAAACAGAAATCTTGGGATAGGTACAGGGAATAAGAGTGGGAGGGAGAGGGAGAGGGAGAGGAGAGGGAGAGGGAGAGGGAGAGGGAGAGGGAGAGGGAGAGGGAGAGGGAGAGGGAGAGGGGAGAGGGAGAGAGAGAGAGAGAGAGAGGAAGGGTAAGGAGAGGGAGGGTAAGGAAAGGGATTGGAAGGAAAGGGAGGCTAAGGAAAGAGATTTGAAGGAAAGGGAGGGGTAAGAGAAGGAAGGGGAGGGTGAGGAAATGGATTGGAAGGAAAGGGACTGGAAGGAAAGGGATTGGAAGGAAAATGGAGGGTGAGGAAAGGGATTCGGAGAGGGGGAGTGTCCCGGAGAGGGGAGTGTCCCCAAGAGGGGGGTGCCCCCGAGGGGAGAGGGGACGGGACGAAGGGGACCTGAGAGGGGTGGGCCACGAGAGAGGTGGGCCACGAGGAGAGTGGGCCATGAGGAGCGTGCGGTTGGATACGAGGAGGGTGGGGTGGAACACGAGGAGGGTGGAGTGGAACACGAGGAGGGTGGGATGGGCCACGAGGATGCTGGGGTGGGCCACAAGGATGCTGGGGTGGGCCACGAGATGGGTGGGGTGGGCCACGAGATGGGTGGGGTGGGCCACGAGATGGGTGGTGTAAGCCACGAGGAGGGTGGAGTGGGCCATGAGGAGGGTGGGGTAGGCCACAAGGAGTGGGGGCCATGAGGAGCGGGGGGCACAAGGAGCGGGGGGCCACGAGAGGGTGGGCCACGACGAGAGGGTGGACCACGACGAGAGGGTGGGCCATGAACGGGTGGGGCCAGACGGCGCACCAGAGGGGGTGCAAGAGGGGGGCACGAGAGGGGGGCGCAGAGGGGATGGCAGGGGCGCGTGGAGGGAGGGGGCCGGTGTGGGGAGGGGAGGGAGGGGCCTGAGAAGGGAGGCGAGGGGCCTGGGAGGAGAGGCGAGGGGTTTGGGACGGGAGGGGAGGCGTGGGGTATGGGGAGGGGAGGGGAGGTGAGGAGCCTGGGAGGGGAGGGGGAGGGAGGAGCCAGGGAATGGAGGAGAGGGATCGTGAAGGGGAGGGGAGGGAGGGGCCGGGGGAGGGGAGGGGTGAGGCGTCAGGGAGGGGAGGAGAGAGAGGGTATGAGGAGGAAGGAGCTGGGGAGGGGAGAGGAATTGCTGAGGAGGGGAGGGAAGGAGGCCAGAGTGGGGATAGGAGGGTCAGGGGGAGGGGTGTATCCGGTTAGGGGCTAGGGGAGGGTCAGGTGAGGGGGAGGGGAGGGGACGGAAAGGGCCAGTGTGGGGAAGGGCCGGTGAAGGAAGGGGCCAGCGAGGGGAGAGGCCGGTGTGGGGAAAGGCCGGTGTGGGGAGGGTCCAGCGTGGGTAGTGGCCTGCGAGGGGTGGAGCCGGCGTGGGGAAGGGAGGGGCCGTCGAAAGGAGGGGAGGGGCCACCAGGGGAGGGTAGGGCCCACTGAGGAGAGGGGGAGGGGCCACCGAGGGGTTGGGCCCCAGAGGGGGGCCGCCTAGGGAGAGAACGCGGCCGCCGAGGGGGAGGAGGGAGCGGCCGGCGAGGGGAGGAGGAGGGGCGTGCGAGGGGTGTGGCCGGCGATGGGAGGGGAGTAACCAGCAAGGGAGGGAGGGTCTGGGGGAGGGGAGCAGCTGGCGAGGGGAGGGGGAGAGAAGGTGCTGAGGCGGGGAGGGAAGGAGGCCAGCGAGAGATAAGAGGGTCAGATGGAGGGGAGGGGTCCAGGGAGGGTCCGCGAGCCTAGGGGAGGGTCAGGCAAAGCGAGGCGACAGGAGGGGCCGGGGAGGGGAGGGGGCCGGCGAGGGATGGCGCCGCCGAGGGGAGGCGCCGCCGAGGGGGAGGCGCCGCCGAGGGGAGGGCGCCGCCGAGGGGAGGCGCCGCCGAGGGGAGGCGCCGCCGAGGGGAGGCGCCGCCGAGGGGAGGCGCCGCCGAGGGGAGGCGCCGCCGAGGGGAGGCGCCCGCCCGAGGGGAGGCACTGCCGAGGGGGTGGGGAGGGGAGGGCCACTGCGGGCGTGGTGTGTGGGGCGCATCGATGGGGGCAGTGGCCGCCGTGGGGGGGTGTGGGTGTGGGCCACGGTGGCGGCGTAGGGGCCAGCGCGGGGGGAGGAGAAGTCCGCCATGGTGGGGGAGGGGCAGAAACATTGGGGGGGAGGGGCAGCCGCGGTAAATGAGAGGGGGCAGTCAAGGGGGATGGGGAGCGGCCGCAGACGGGAGGGAGGGGCCTGCAAGGGAGGGGAGTTGACCACCGAAGGACAGGGAGCTGGGGCGGCGTGGGGAGGGGCCAGTTAGGTGATGGGCCAGTTAGGTGATGGGCCGGTTAGGTGAGGGGGCCGGTTAGGTGAGGGGGCCGGCAAGGGGAGGGGCTTTCGAGTGGGGGGGCCAGCAGTGCTGGGTATAGGACACGGCTGTTTTCACAGGTGGCCTGGTCTTTGACAGTACAGGATAAGCCTGTGACAGCACTGGAAATGGAATTGCTGGGTGGGTGGGTGGATGGGGCAGGTCTTTCACCTGCGTCCTACACGGGGATATGATTCCTGTTGCAAGAGGTTGGGATTGGTAGGGGCATAGGGATGGACTAGGATGTTGTGGAGATTGGTTTGGTGACAGAACACAAACTTAGGAAGGATCTTGGGTTGGATGTGTCTCATTTCAGGGGATGATGATAGGGTAATCGAAGCCTGGCAAAGGATGTGTTTCGATGGTTCCAGTCTGGGATGGTATTGAGTGATACAGGGGGCACTCCTTTGTAGCTGGTTCTTGGGGTGGTGGGAGGATTGAATGTGTGATGGGAAATGGCACAGAAGATCTGTTTGCAGACTATGTCTGTGACGGCTCTGGTGAGACCATCATACTGAGGAAGGGAATTCTTGTCACTGCAGATGCACTGTCCCCCGGTGTGGCTATGCTGTATGGGTGGGTCTTTTTTTGTGTAGAACTGATGACAGCTGTCTAAATGCAGGTGCTGTTGGTGGTTGGTGGATTTAATGTGGACAGAGGGGTGGTTGAGCCATCAGAGAGAGGAAGTCAACATTGAGGAAGGTGGCACACTTAGCCAAGGAGGGCCAAGGTGATGCAGATGGGAGAGAAGATGTTGAGGTTGTGAAGAAATGAAGAATGGGTGTCTTCGCCCCAAGTCCATATCATGAAGATGTCATCAATGAACCCTGCACCAGAATAGGGTTTGACATTTTGGGAAGCTAGGTAGGTCTCCTCCCGTTGGTTCATGAATAGGTTGGCATAGGGGAGTGCCATGTTTGTGCCCATTGCTGTGCGAGGGATATGGTTGTATTGCTTCCCTCCAAACAAGTAGTAGTTATGGCTGGTTGTTTGAGTGGCTGGTCGGTTTAAGGATTAACCTACAAGGTCATCAGTACCTCCTACCGGTACAGGCAAGGCAGCAAAACCATGCACCAAAGAAGGACTTAGTGAGTGAAACTCAAGGAAAGAAAACCCCAAGATAAAGGAATAAGGAAGAAAAAAAGTGGGAAAGAAGGGAGGCAAGAGAGATTCTTTGTCCAGGGAGTAGCTGGAGGCCCTCAAAGGGGACATACCTCCCACCACTTATCAGAGGCACCTCTCCCAACAATACACACCAAAGAGTAGTGACACGGACAGGGTGAGAGAACAGAAGAAGATCACCAAATGTCACAGAACACGTGAGAAAGGGAAGAAGAGCAAACAAACGTGTAGGGCAAGAGGTGGGTCAGACCACCAGGGCCCAGATAGCGATTGTCTGGTCCGGGTAGAGGAGACAATGGGCCATTCTGCCAACCCCTATAAGGGACAAGGCCTTAGAGAGAGTGATAAAAACCCCCTTCATGAATAAACTGTAAAACCATGTTAGCCCCTAAGGCATCATCTGCTAACACTACGGGTAGCGAGTCACGAAGACTAAGAGTCTGCCACAGGTAGCTACGTCAGGAGTGTCCAGCAAAATGTGAGCCATCACCAAATGGGCACCACAATGACAATGGGCCAGATCCTTGTGACATACCAGGTGTACCGGTATGAAATGAGCGTTTTTTTTTTTGTGTGTGTGTGAAAATGAAACACTAATTTTGAATTGAAAAGTAAAAACATTTTATTCAAAGTATTGACCATTGCTTTCTATGCATTTTGACCACCTTTCTGGCAATTTGTGGACACCACACCAATAGAAATCTTCGTGTTTTGAAGCAAACCAATCAGACACCCAATTTTCGACTTCTTTGTAGAAATTGAAGTGTTCTTCAGCCAATGCATGTCCTACTGATGAAAACAAATGGTAATCGGAAGGGGCCAGGTCTGGTGAATACAGCGGGTGGGGTAGCAGCTCCCAGCCAAGTGTTTTGATTGTATCCTGAACCAGTTTTGCTTTGTGTGCAGGTGCATTGTCGTGTAAAAAAATTACTCTGCCATATCCTCTGGCCCATTCTGGTCTTTTTTCGATCAATGCGTAGTTCAAATTGATCATTTGTTGTCTGTAGCAATTAGTATTCACAGTTTCACCAGGTTTTAGAAGCTCATGATACACCACACCTTTATCGATCTGGTTTTGCAGTCGATGTTGATGGTTGTCCCAGATTAACCCAGGTTTTTTCCCATTTATGATTCTTAAAATACATCCATTTTTCATCACCAGTAACAATCGATGCAAAACTGATTTTCTTTCATGTCTTTGAAGCAAAATTTGACAAATGGTTTTTCGGTTTTCTATCTGTCTTTCATTCAATTCATGTGGCACCCATTTTCCACACTTTTGGTTCTTTCCCATAGCTTTCAAACGGTCAGCAATTGTTTGTTGTGCAACATTTAGCATTGCTGCCATTTGCTTCTGACTCAAAGTATCATCTTCATCCAATATTGCTTGCTATTCGGCGTCTTCGAACTTTTTTGGTGGTCTTCCACGTTCTTCATTTCTTACATCGAAATCATTAATTTTGCACTGTTGAAACCATCTTTTGCATGTTGCTTCTGATAGAGCATGATCACCATATGCCTCGACAAGCATTTGATGCCACTCTGCAGCACTTTTTTTCAAATGAAAACAAAAAATTAATGCTTCGCAAATCATCACTTTCTGGTACAAAATTCGACATTGTTAGCATGATGAAAACATATGATGATGTTTGTTCCATGACTTGATGTATACTAAATATCTTTGACAGATGTCATACCAACCAAACAAAAAAAAATTAAGGCTCGTCCACAACAAATGTTCCCTATCGACACATTTGTATCTTAACACTCATTTCATACTGGTACACGTGGTAGGAGATGACCATGAGTCAGTCAAGTAGGGCCAACGTGAAATCAGAAAAGGACGATGGAGTCCTCATGGAAGTCTTGCATGGAGGAAATTCACTAATTCATGGTCTCCTTTATCACCCGTAGTTTGTTCTGTGAAGTCAGAGTATGCCATTTTGCATTCCAAAGCCTTAGAACTTGACAGCGTAATACTGATCAGAGGTCCAGTGAAAGAGTACCAATCTCAAGAGGCGGCTTGCCAACAGCCAATTTGACCAGCCTGCTCTTTACCCAGGACCCTAACGTGACCCAGTATCCAGACAATGACCACCAGGTGTCCACATCGTTTAAGGCCAAAAAGGGATTCCTGGATAGTCAGAACCAAGGGATGGCAAAGATAACACTGGTCAAGAGCCTATAAGCTGCTCAAGGAGTCACTACAGACCTTGAAGGACTCACCAGTGCAAGAAATGATATGCTGAAGAGCAAGAGAGATGGCTACCAACTCCGCAGTGAAAACACTGCAACCATCCAGCAAGAAGCAGAGGTCACTGCATCCTGCATGAACATATGCAAAGCCACTGAGTCATTAGTAGAGTCTAATTCTGAATGTCAAAATGCACTGACAATGGAGAAGAATTGGCGGCAGAGGACCTCAGGTGGAGCCAAATCTTTCGGACCTTGTGATAGGTCAAGATGGAGCTGTTAACAGGCGAAGCACCACAGAGGTGTACATGAGTATGTCCAGAGAATACGTGGTAGAGGGGAAAGCTGGAGTTTTGAAAAAAGGGAAAAGATGCGTATGGCAATCATAACCCAAGACCTGGACCAGCTTTATGGCAGGTGGAACTCTGTATCTGCAAAGAGAAGATGCTAGTTTGAGTGATCTGGGGAGCAGCAGATGCATGACACATAAGTGATAAGCTGTTGTTGCCACAGAACCCACAACAGTGGGAACCCTGCATCTGCTAGGAGTCTGATCACAGGGCTCGTCCAAAAGGCACTAGTTGCCAGCTATACCCCACAATGGTGTATCGGGGTGTATCGGGTCCAGCATCTGCAACTTAGAAGCTGATGTCAAGCCGTACGCGACACCCCTCATAATCTAGGTGGGACCGGACCAACACCTTATAGAGCAGTAGCAGAATAGAGATGCCTGTGTCCCAGTTGGTATTGCTGGGGTATCAAAGAGCACTGATTGAGGTGTGACCAACACGTCTGCTTTAGTTGATGAAGATGGGGAAGTCATGTCAACCAGGCATCAAAGACCAATCCCAAAAAATGATGAGAGTCCATCACATTTAGGGGCTGGCCATCAGGGTACAGATCCAGATGACGATGAGCTGTACGGCAACAACAGAAATGTGTAATGCAGGTCTTGATAGCCAAAAATTAGCTGTCATGAGTAAGAGCCCAGGATTGCACTCTATGTATTGCTCACTGCTGTCTGTGTTCAGCAATGCTCAACAAAAAGGAACAAAATTAAATACAAAAGTCATCAGCATACACAGAGGGCACCACCACAGGTCCCACAGCTGCCACCAGACCATTGATAGCCAGTAAAAAATGAGAGGGACACTCAAAACAGAACCATGCTGCACCCCGTTCTCCTGCATATGGGAGGTGCTACAGGAGGCACCAATCTGCACCTGAAAACTGAAATATGAAAGAAAGTTCTGGATAAAAATCTGGAGCAGATCACAGGGCAAAAGCCGTTCAGATAGTAGACTCCTAGTGGACTAAATTATCTGCAGTATAGAGGCCTCAGTGAAAACCACCCTGGGTTGAAGCTAAAAGGTCTCAGGATTCAAGGATACAATACAGTCATCGACTCCATACACTCAAGTAACTTGCAGAGGGCTTGATTAAACTGATCAGATGACAGCTGTCAATCTGATGAGAAGCAGATTACCAATTTCAAAACTAGAATAATGACACTTTTCGCCACTGGAGAGGAAATTTCCCCTTGCTCCAGAGACAGCTGAAAAGGGCAAATATATGACATTGGCTAGCGACAGATAAGTGTTGAAGAATTTGGTTGTGCACACAGGGTTTAGTCAAGGATCCATGCCAGGGCAGAGAGCCAGGGTACTGGTGAATTCCCACTCGCTAGAGTCATAAGACTCTAGGCAACGGGCAACAAAAGATAAAGGAAGTTGTTCCAGACGGTGTTTGAGAAAACGGAACGCAGGCATACAGTGGACCAAAAATGAGGCCTCGGAAAAATTTCAAGCAAAACAATCAGTAATAGAGACCAGGCTCGTGAGGATAACACCATTCAGTAAAATCCCGTGTAAGCTTATAGGAAGATGGCAATCAAAAATGCGCATGATATTTGCCCATACATGCAAAGAGGGAGTATGTGGCACTATAGCAGTGACATATTGTTCCCAGCAAATCTGTTTCTGGCATTTAATTAGATAATGGGCCCGAGCATGAAGCTGTTTAAAGGAGGTGGTCAAGAGATGAATGCTGTTTATGGCATTCAAGGGCACGACAGTGGTCTTTAATAGCTGCAGCAATTTCGAGGGCCCATCACGGGACAGTCTTCTGTCCGAGAAATCTTAAGTAACAGGGTATTGCTGAAGTACCTGCTGAAAGGATGGCATCAGTCAAACTCTGTAGAAACTCATCAATCTCACTGTGTGGTGGAGTGGATGGGATGGCAGCCAAGGAAAAGGCATCCACATTGATAAAGGCCCGTCTGGAAGGGCAGCCAGGCATGGGATTCTGAAGAAAAGGTAAGACAATCGAAAAATAACCGCTGTCACACAAATCATCATGAACGCCAAATTAATAGAGGGAAAGAATTCAGGGCTACAAATGGAAAGATCAATGGCCGAGAACGTGCCGTGTACCACACTAAAGTGTGCGGGAGCTCCAGTGTTGAGGAAGCAGAGTTCATGCCCTACCTGCAGGTCTTCAACAATCCTTTTCCAGACAGTAGTTGCAGTACTGCACCACAAAGGGTTATGGTGTCAAAATCCCCAAGGAGAAGGAAGGGAGGAAGGAACTGTTTAAGGAGGGCAAAAAGAGGAAGAATCATAGGAGGTGGGTCTTGGGAGGGGGGGGGGGGGGGGGTAGATAAAGATTGTATATTGTTACTGCATATCTAAATGGACCCAAACAGCCACTGCTCCCAGTGAGGTTGGAAGATGAATCCAGGAACTAATTATGTCTGTATGGACCAACATACAGACACCACCAGAGGTTTACAATGGGGTGACCCCATTCTGACGGAAGGCTTGGGAACCATAAATAGTTGGTGAATGCGTGTCCTCGAAATGAGAATGCTGCAATATAACACAAGCTACAGAACAGAGAGAAAGAGGAGATGGCAATTCTGAAAGGCAATGATAGTATACATTAAAGTTCCATTGGAGGGGAGAGCACAAGAGAACAGTTGGTCACGGACAGGCAAAAGTGTCCACTGTGCCAAGTCACCCCCATGAAGCATGGACCGTGCCATTGGTGGGGAGGCTTGCGTGTCTCAGCGATACAGATGGGTGTACCGTAGATGCAACCACAATGGAGGGGTATCTGTTGAGAGGCCAGACAAACATGTGGTTCCTCAAGAGGGGCAGCAGCCTTTTTAGTAGTTGCAGGGGCAAAAGTCTGGATGATTGACTGATCTGGCCTTGTAACACTAACCAAAACGGCCTTGCTGTGCTGGTACTACGAACAGCTGAAAGCAAGGGGAAACTACGGCTGTAATTCTTGCCGAGGGCATGCAGCTTTACTGTATGGTTAAATGATGATGGCGTCCTCTTGGGTAAAATATTCCGGAGGTAAAAGAGTCCCCCATCCGGATCTCCGGGCGGGGACTACTCAAGAGGATGTCGTTATCAGGAGAAAGAAAACTGGTATTCTACGGATCGGAGCGTGGAATGTCAGATCCCTTAATCGGGCAAGTAGGTTAGAAAATTTAAAAAGGGAAATGGATAGGTTAAAGTTATATAGTGGGAATTAGTGAATTTCGGTGGCAGGAGGAACAAGACTTTTGGTCAGGTGAATATAGGGTTATAAATACAAAATCAAATAGGGGTAATGCAGGAATAGGTTTAATAATGAATAGGCTAAAAAAATAGGAGTGCGGGTAAGCTACTACAACAGCATAGTGAACGCACTATTGTGGCCAAGATAGACACGAAGCCCATGCCTACTACAGTAGTACAAGTTTATAGGCCAACTGGCTCTGCAGATGACGAAGATATTGATGAAATGTATGATGAGATAAAAGTTAGTGAAGGGAGACAAAAATTTAATAGTCATGGGTCACTGGAATTCGATAGTGGGAAAAGGAAGAGAAGGAAACGTAGTAGGTGAAAATGGATTGGGGCTAAGAAATGAAAAAGGAAGCCGCCTGGTAGAATTTTGCACAGAGCATAACTTAATCATAGCTAACACTTGGTTCAAGAATCATGAAAGAAGGTTGTATACATGGAAGAATCCTGGAGACACTAGAAGGTATCAGATAGATTATATAATGGTAAGACAGAGATTTAGGAACCAGGTTTTAAATTAAAGACATTTCCAGGGGCAGATGTGGACTCTGACCACAATCTATTGGTTATGAACCGTAGGTTAAAACTGAAGAAACTGCAAAAAGGTGGGAATTTAAGGAGATGGAACCTGGATAAACTGACTAAACCAGAGGTTGTACAGAGTTTCAGGGAGAGCATAAGGGAACAATTGACAGGAATGGGGGAAAGAAATACAATAGAAGAAGAATGGGTAGCTCTGAAGGATGAAGGAGTGAAGGCAGCAGAGAATCAAGTAGGTAAAAAGACGAGGGCTAGTAGAAATCCTTGGGTAACAGAAGAAATATTGAATTTAATTGATGAAAGGAGAAAATATAAAAATGCAGTAAATGAAGCAGGCAAAAAGGAATACAAATGTCTCAAAAATGAGATCGACAGGAAGTGCAAAATGGCTAAGCAGGGATGGCTAGAGGACAAATGTAAGGATGTAGAGGCTTATCTCACTAGGGGTAAGATAGATACTGCCTACAGGAAAATTAAAGAGACCTTTGGAGAAAAGAGAACCACTTGTATGAATATCAAGAGCTCAGATGAAAACCCAATTCTAAGCAAAGAAGGGAAAGCAGAAAGGTGGAAGGAGTATATAGAGGGTCTATATAAGGGCAATGCACTTGAGGACAATATTATGGAAATGGAAGAGGATGTAGATGAAGATGAAATGGGAGATACGATACTGCGTGAAGAGTTTGACAGAGCACTGAAAGACCTGGGTCGAAACAAGGCCCCGGGAGTAGACAACATTCCATTGGAACTACTGACGGCTTCGGGAGAGCCAGTCCTGACAAAACTCTACCATCTGGTGAGCAAGATGTATGAGACAGGCGAAATACCCTCAGACTTCAAGAAGAATATAATAATTCCAATCCCAAAAAAAGCTGGTGTTGACAGATGTGAAAATTACCGAACAATCAGTTAAATAAGTCACAGCTGCAAAATACTAACACGAATTCTTTGCAGACGAATGGAAAAACTAGTAGAAGCCGACCTCGGGGAAGATCAGTTTGGATTCCGTAGAAATGTTGGAAAACGTGAGGCAATACTGACCCTACGACTTATCTTAGAAAATAGATTAAGGAAAGGCAAACCTACATTTCTAGCAATTGTAGACTTAGAGAAAGCTTTTGACAATGTTGACTGGAATACTCTCTTTCAAATTCTAAAGGTGGCAGGGGTAAAACACAAGGAGCGAAAGGCTATTTACAATCTGTACAGAAACCAGATGGTAGCTATAAGAGTCTAGGGGCATGAAAGGGAAGCAGCGGTTGGGAAGGGAGTGAGACAGGGTTGTAGCCTGACCCCGATGTTATTCAATCTGTATATTGAGCAAGCAGTAAAGGAAACAAAAGAAAAATTCGGAGTAGATATTAAAATCCATGGAGAAGAAATAAAAACGTTGAGGTTCACCGATGACATTGTAATTCTGTCAGAGACAGCAAAGGACTTGGAAGACCAGTTGAAGGAAATGGACAGCGTCTTGAAAGGAGGATATAAGATGAACATTAACAGAAGCAAAACGAGGATAATGGAATGTAGTAGAATTAAGTCGGGTGATGTTGAGGGTGTTAGATTAGGAAATGAGACACTTAAAGTAGTAAAGGAGTTTTGCAATCTGGGGAGCAAAATAACTGATGATGGTCGAAATAGAGAGGATATAAAATGTAGACTGGCAATGGCAAGGAAAGCTTTTCTGAAGAAGAGAAATTTGTTAACATCGAGTATTGATTTAAGTGTCAGGAAGTCGTTTCTGAAAGTATTTGTATGGAGTGTAGCCATGTATGGAAGTGAAACATGGAGGATAAATAGTTTGGACAAGAGAATAGAAGCTTTCAAAATGTGTTGCTACATAAGAATGCTGAAGATTAGATGGGTAGATCACATAACTAATGAGGAGGTAGTGAATAGAATTGGGGAGAAGAGGAGTATGTGGCACAACTTGACAAAAAGAAGGGACCAGTTAGCAGGACATGTTCTGAGGCATCAAAGGATCACAAATTTAGCTTTGGAGGGCAGTGTGGAGGGTAAAAATCGTAGAGGGAGACCAAGAGATGAATACACTAAGCAGATTCAGAAGGATGTAGGTTGTAGTACGTACTGTGACATGAAGAAGCTTGCACAGGATAGAGTAGCATAGAGAGCTGCATCAAACCAGTCTCAGGACTGAAGACAACAACAACAACAACAACAACAATGTGCCAGGTCAGTGAGCAACACCGGTAAAGGCACAGTGACATCCATCAAAGCAAGCTCAGACCCTGACTGTGAGGGAGGGGCAACACCCCCTGGTAAGTTGAAGATCTAAGCCTCTTGTTCTTCTCCTCCCCCTTCTTCTCTTTCTCCTCTGCATGGCAAAAGAACATGTGGTTGGGGACTGCTACTTACCGTAAAGAAGACATGTCGAGTTGCAACAGGCACAATAAAAAAATACTTCCTTAAAGCTTTCAGCCACAGCCTTTATCCTTAAAACACACACACACACACACACACACACACACACACACACACACACACACAAAAGCAAGTAAGCATACTAATATATCCGCCGTCCGCGGATGGGAAAATCTCAGAGAGTGAGTTATAGCATTTTTATTTAAACTAAAGTCTTTCTTCAAAATTTACATAACAATATTCGTGAGGTAGGACTGATCCTCCAAGCCTACCAATAACTAAATAAGAGATTCTTCTGAACATAAACTGTCTGTAGTAACCATACAACTTCACCAAACCAAGCCCCGGGCATCTCGTGGAGAGTGGCGCGGAGTCCACGTTGCTGTCACCTGTGTCCCAGGGTTAGTAGAGGCCCTGCGAGGATGGCTCCGGTACGCTGGCGGCGGTGGACGATGACGCGGCGGCTATGATGACACCAGTGGGCTCGCTCGACATGAACTGCCGCTCCAGGCTCCTCTGCCAGCCTAAATACTGCTTGGCGCATGGATATGGCTGGCTCTATTTGCAGTCACGTGTCGAGCGGAAGGAAAAAGTTCTGCAGCTGTAGCGACCTCTTGCGGCGCCGTGGACGCCTTCTGGTGGTCTCTGGGAAGCGTCTATGTTTCCGGGACAACCAGCCAGGTTGACTCCTACTCGGTCCGGGGCCTGCTGTACCGGTCTGCTTCGCGGGAAGCGAGAGTTGCAGGTGCTTAGTCTGGACACAGTACATACCTCACGCACACATGACTGCCAACTCCAGCATCTCGGGCTGGAGTCGGCAGTCGTGTGTGTGTGAGGTGTGCTTGCTTGCTTGTGTTTGTGAATGATGTGTGTGTCTCTCTTAGGGGTGAAGGCTGTGGCTGAAAGTTTTATGTACGTCTGTCTTATTGTGCCTGTCGGCAAAACTGACAAACAGAAAAATGATAATTTTAAACACAGTGGGCTCAGATCCATAGAATAGCAGAAAAAGTCCTCAGCAACTAATTAGGGCACTCTGGCAGGTTACACCAGGCTGATTTGGTAGTAACAAAATATTTGAATACCTGCTCAAGCTAAGTGTGATAGCCCACTAAGATCAACAATTGAAAATAACTACTTTTTAAAAGAAAGAATAACCTGAAGTCGATAGGAAGAGCACTAGCTCGAACAAATTAACAAATCCAAAGGGCAATTTTTAAGGAGTAACATCTAACTGAGGTAATAGTGCATGTAGGCCTTAACCATTAGTTACTGACAGGCAACTCTAGCCGATTTTCTGGCAGCAAATTTTTTTAAAGATTCGCTCAGAAAAAAAAAAAAAAAAAAAAAAAAAAAAAAAAAAAAAAAAAAAAAAAAAAATGATAATACATTAGTTAGTGATGGACTTTGTGCTGATCAACTAGTCAGACAATCTTAGTGACAAAATCTCTCATGCTGAACCAATAGTTTCTAGCAAATAAGCATTGCAATTAACATATTCTTCACATGCTGAAGATTCTTAGACAGGATGCACCATCTTATTACACCAAGTACACACAACTTACAGTTCACTGCACCATCAGCCACACCAAGCGGTGGAAATAATGAGTGGCCATTAGATAAACATTCTGCCATCGGTAGTGTAAAGAGTGGCAAGAACAAATGTTCAACAAGAATGATACGCCAACTTGTATGCTACCACACTCATGTCCAAAACTGACCTTACACAGCACCTTGATCCACAGGTTTCAAAAACAAAATAAAGCAAGTTGACTAGTTCACAGAAGTTGATGAAAGTCCCAGCGTTCGGAAAGTGCACTCCAAGCATGGTAACTGACAGACAACTAAATCAACCGGTGGGCACCAGTTCGCACACAAGGAGAAAAAATGGCGTTATTTACAGCTTGAAATGGTTATTAAGCAAATCTCCTCACAGTCATTCTACAACCCCACCACACACACACACACACACACACACACACACACACACACACACACACAGCTGGCTCTGGCCAATTGTGTCCCAATCACACAACTTCACGCTGTCGCTAGCCCTGATGCAGTGTGAACAGGGAGGGTTGAACTGGTTGAGAGTTAGGGTAAAGTCAGTACGCTGTATGAGGAATCAGGTAGTACGTTTGGAGTCTGAAGGACTTTGGGAAAGGTAGTATTCAACTGCAATAAGACCACGGGCGCGAGGGATGTTGATGTGCCACCAACAGTGACAATTAGGGGTCCAGAAGGTGAAAAGGGGAAGGAGTGGGGATGGTGGAGAGTCAGTGTAAGAAGTCGTTAGTATCTCTGGTGTGTGAGGTTAGATTACGGACAATTTGTTGGAGTGGTTGGTCAATGAGAACTTACATTCTTTCAGTTATTATTCTCTATAGCATTAGTATTCTCAGTGTCCATTCTTTCTCTTCTTTCCTTTGTGTATTCACCACCTTCCAAACTGCATACACTTCCAAGCCACATTGTATCAACGATCTCATCTGCATACAACACACGGCTATGTGACTGCGGATTGTTGATTCAGCATCTAATGCCCCAAGTTCTTCCCATCAATAATTCTATTTATTCCTATTGATCCAACATCTTCCCTCATCCTCACATATTTTAGCAGTCTATTTTCCACACCTACCTGTGCCACATGAACTTGTGATTCTTGCCCTAACTTATCCCACTTCCTCTCTTCCCTCATTCCAACAAACCTATACTCCCATGCCTCATCTGTCATTTTCTCCTACATTTCTGTAGGTTTTTAATGAATCTATGGAGATTTTTACATGGCTTCATGTGGTTTCTCACATTTGTGCATATTTTTACACACCTGTGTATTTATACAAATCTGTGCATAATTTTGTGTGTCTTTATTTTTTTTAATGTGTCTTTTCTCTTAGCCAGCTCCTTCACAGCCCTCTGCCACTTTCATCTCCCCATTTCATGACATTTCCGTTTCCCTACACCATCCCTGCGACAGTGGAACCCTGCACCATGTCTCTGCACCAGTTCAGAAAAGTATCCCTTTCCCTAGCTAAAACCCAGTCCAACATTCTGTTTCTCAAATGCTGCCTAAACCACAGAATCCTCTTTTTTGTGATGCTGATGGTTACTTCTGTAGTAAAGTGTGTTTGCATGGAAATTAAGTCAATTGAAATTGCTGTTCCTGTGTTTGGTATTTTTTCACTTTTTATTTTTCTATTATGTCAGGTGAGTTCTTCAGACATCTATTTTTGGTGCGTTTGTACATTGTCAGTAGCAGTGTGTGTGTGTGTTTGCATAAGTAGCATGTTGGTGCTCGGTAAAGTTATCAATGGTTGTATTGGGATACCCGATTTGTGAATTTTATGCAATGATTTTAGAATGGGGCCTTGGGAGTTTCTGCATTATTCTTGTAATCTGTGTTTCTGTGAAAATTGTTTATATGTTTTCCAGAGCTTTCTATGACTCATTGGTACTGGTTTGTTGGATCACTTGTTAATTCAGTGATGTTGTTGCTTTGGATGAATTCTAATGTTTTGTCAATGTATTCCTTTTCTTTTATGAGTACAATAGACTTGCCCTCATCAGATTTTGTGATTTTGACCTTTTCTTGTTTAATTTCTTCTGCAGTTTCTGTAGGTTTTTTCTTCAGCTGTCATTGTGTTTCTTTTATGGTAGTTTTTTTTCCTGTCTGATTATGTGTTTTATTTCCTCAGCGAATGGTTCTTTTGTTAAGTTTACATTAAATTCAGGTGTGTTCAGTCTTTCTTTTCACTTTCTGTTATGATATTCCCTATTATCTTGTGTGTGGCACTGTGTTTACGTTATGCTTGGGACACTTTTCAAGCAGGCTGTTTCCTTGTTCAGATAAATTTATGTCTGTTAGATTAATCACTCTTCTGTCAAAGGTGTGTTTGTTGTACTGATGTTGTAATTGATGGATATTTGTGTGATGTATCATTTTGGTGAGTTTCTTTTGTTGGGTTTATGTTCTCTTTCTATCATGGTGTCTCTATATGTTCTAACCCTGTGCATTTATTCATCAAAAATGGTGGATACTTTATATGGTCTGTTAGTTCTATATGCAAACTGTATAGTTCAATGTTCAATGCTTGTTTTGTTTATGTCCAGATTTAGCGTAGAGCGTATGAAATCCGTCCATAAGAGCAAACCATGTTTAATATGTAGCAATCTTGCTAAAGTGCAACAATTATTGTAAAAGAACTGTTAACAGAAGAACTTAATAATTTTGAAGATTTTTGGAGATTTACTTGGACACTGCCTTGTGAGTGAGAGACTAGAAAAGCCAGCTGTATGTCAATCAAATGAAGATTTCTAGGCATTGCAGTTTCATTTGTTGTGCAGCTAAAGCATAGATGCAAGATAGTTAGATCTCTGGTTTATTGAAATTACATGTTTGAGATTTGTACACTTTATTTTACAACTGTTTGAACAAAAGCGAGCTGCATAAGATCTTTCTAAGGTTAAACTAACCTTACGTCTCTTCCAAAGTGAAGAATTATAAAGTACTTGTTCAATCCAATTTCCGAGTGACAGTTCTTATCCGTAAGATAGAGACACTCTTTGTCACAAGTGCAAAGCCTAGCTAGCAACAATACTACTAGTTTCTCTGTACAGTATGTATATGTGGCAGAGCAAAAAAATCCCGGCTTTTTCCTGGATCTCCCAGTTAAACATACTTTTTTTGCAGATGAAAATACACTTTTTCGTGGGTGAAAATATACCTTTTGCCTTTAAGTAACAGTATACTTTCCCTCAAATCTGTAAAACTTTTCAATCCTCTGAATGATACAGATTTTATGCACCAGTGTAGGATTTCCCAGCACTTTAGGAAATGAAACACAGCCAAAAAACAATGTGTTCAGAAAGACCTTTGATGCACAGAGTAAATACATTGCATATTTTCTTTTCACGAAAACATAGATTTGAATTTCACCGTATACAGTACATTAGTTCCGAAAGCACTTAAACAGAGATGGTGAAGCACTTTCGACAACCATTCATAGCCTATGCCATTTGATCTCAACAGCCTGTGACAGCAAATACTGAAAGCAAAGGACACATGATGTAAACAGCAAATAGCAGCACCACTGTTCAGTTGGGCAAACACACAAGTAGGAAAAGTTAATGATTTAAATTAATATAAATATAGTATAGCTGCAAGCAAAGCTCAGCTTTCACATATAATATTGGTCCATTTTTACATACGTTACCCTCTCATACATATGTAAGATTTTAAATAATGACAAAAATGGCTGGTCTTCTGGGCCCAAAATTTTTCCAAGTGGCTGGTTCTCAAAGTATTAAGTTTTGAATGAGAGTCAAATTCTCTGTGATTTAAGAAATCCATTGCACATTCTCACACATAACATAATTCAACTAGCATAAAAGGAAATTAATTTTGAAAGTAATACTTCTCAAACCAGCATTTGCAATATTTTCCCGTGACTTGTTAGAAAAAGGTTCGTTTGAACACTTGCAAGAGAGCGCCAGAAAAAAAGGCATTACTGTGTAGGAAGTCCGTGCTTGGTGTCTGTTCTGTCCCTACGTCTTTCATTGTATTTCTTTTTGGAATTTTGTGGATAGTGGGCCATCACGTGACCTTGTGCAGTACTGCAGCATGTTGTACAGAGGCGATGGATGGAGTTATTGCACTTGTGGCAACTGTTTTATCATATCCTATCCACATAAGGAATGCAAAATAAGAAAACTGTCCTTGGCATAACATTCATTTCAATATTAGACTCTGTTATTCAAAGTACCCTAACAATCTGCTATACAGTGATATACAGTGACTTCAACATACATGCTTTTTCATACTCTACAACACTAATGCCATAATAAAGAACCAAACATGAGATAATATAGTAATGGTACACCATTTCCGACCAGTTTTAAATTTGCACGGCACTGAAGAAAGCTAGTAAAAGGAATACAAATTTATTGAAAAAATAAAAAAAATAAAAAAAACAGTTGTTTGTATATGCCAGAACCAAGGACATTAAGTTTTTCATGAGTTTTTCAAGTGGTATAAAAAACTAAGAAAGTTATCTGTGAAGCCAACAAACTATATAACAGGCAGTTTATATTCTATTCCAGGAGTAAATATAAGGGCTTCTGTGAAGTTACAATGATAAAACATGGTGTGCTGCCAGTCTATAATTTACTGAAGAATGGTGTTCTGTAAATTAAAGACACAACAGAAAACATTGTGTTTCATGGAAGGCAGATTCGTAAAATTCTTCTATAGCTGTTAATTTATTTGAAATACATCATTTTATTCAATTCTGCTGACCAAATTTGCCTGCTTAGTCACCTTTAAGTGAACATTTATGTGCTTTCATACATACATAGCTTTAAGAGATCTTACATTATGTCATGAAAGAAACAGGACATCAGAAAACTCCAAGAGCATCAGGATTTCGTAAACCATACCAAAATGGTTAATTCAGCTTAAAGTGCACATCTGTATATCCAGATTCACAGTGAAGTATGCCCCTACCTGGTATTAATGTTTTTAGTGTGGTTTTCGGGATGCCAATTTTCTTGGTGTACCAGTACTATATTATCTCATGTTTGGTTCTTTATTATGGAATTATGCCACATGTGCCAGATGACAAAAATGTGCACTTTAAGTTCAATGAACTGTTGAAACTAACCAGCAGGTAGGAAAGAAACACTTAATTTTAAGTAAATTGGCTGCCTCTGCAGATTAATAAAAGATAAATTTCTTTAGCAAACTGACAAAAATAACTTCACTGTCCTGCAAGATGATTAATGCTTGATTGCCAATAACATGGAAACAAAATCAGAAAACTGGAACTATTAATATATTTTAGTCTTCCATAATTATGTGAATATATCTTAATTAACTTGATAGTTCCCAGCCACAGAAATCCATTGTGTTTTCAATTGACACGAGTGCTGTAAACAAAAGGAAAACAACGAAATCATGAAACGTAAATATGGGTCACGTGGTAGCCTAATGAAGACCCTGTGAGATATATAGATTAGTTGGCTCTAATGCAATCACAATGTAGACATGAACACAACTGTAAACCTTGCCGATAGCTCCACATGACAAGTTATGCCAAATACAACTGAGGTGCAGCAGTTTTTCACCTCAACCTGTTATATGTATTTTACTAGAAGTTCTACATTTCTCAAGACATAGATAAGATTGCTGTTATTTGTAAAACCTAATGATCCTCCATCGTGCCCAACAACAGCCATTGAAGCACACACAGGTCTGCTCTTGACACATCACTCATCCAAGAATATAATGGCAGCTTATACTCACTTTTGCTCACAGAAATTATTGACTCAAGACACTGTACTGCAATCATCATACAAATAGAAATTATGTTACTTACGTTTACAGAAGCAGTGTCAATGAAGTATGTTTGCAGTCTTACAAGCATGGTGTTCAATACAGAACACACAATTTCATTTTTCTTGGCACACCAGCTTACTCTTTTCCTTAACGAGTCCTAACAAAAACCAGATAAAATATTTATGAGTTTGATACTCTAGCAAAATGGAAACTAATTATTTTTTGATTGTATATATCTGATGAATAATGAAATTGTGTCAAATATTACGATAACTGAAATTCTAAGATGGAAACAATAAAAAAAATTACGAAAGGCAATCACGGTTTGCAGATGAATAACGGGTGGTGCTTGCACCAATCACAAAATTGCCTTTAGTGATATAAGTAATGTGTCACTGGCACAAAGAATTTACTAGTCAGCTTAAAATATGCATTTGTTAAACCTCTCTATAAAAATGGTGACAAGACATCCAATTTCTGTACTGGTGTCTTATTCCAAAACATTTGAAAAATTAAAGTGCTCAGTAATCCTCTCAGCTTTAAGTAGAAACAATTTACTTAGAACATCACAGTTTGGAGCCTGGAACAGTTGTTTGACTGAGAAACTATTTATAAATTTGTGAATCAAAGAGTACAAGCCTTATAAGTTAGTTAATTAGTTTCATGGTTCCATGGGTAACTTTGCATGATAAACTGTAATGATGTGGAATGAGTCATGTTATATTCACATTGCAAATTAATTTGTAAATATGTCTACATGCTGAACATATATATATATATATATATATATATATATATATATGCTTGTGTCTGTGTATGTGCGGTTGGATATGGGTGTGTGTGTGTGTGTGTGTGTGTGTGTGTGTGTGTGTGTGTGCACGAGTGTATACCTGTCCTTTTTTCCCCCTAAGGTAAGTCTTTCCGCTCCCGGGATTAGAATGACTCCTTACCCTCTCCCTTAAAACCCACATCCTTTCATCTTTCCCTCTCCTTCCCTCTTTCCTGACGAAGCAACTGTTTGTTGCGAAAGCTTGAATTTTGTGTGTATGTTAGTGTTTGTTTGTGTGTCTATCGACCTGCCAGCGCTTTTGTTTGGTAAGTCTCATCATCTTTGTTTTTAGATATATTTTTCCCATGTGGAATGTTTCCCTCTATTTTATATAATGTGACTTACCAAATGAAAGTGCTGGCAGGTCGACAGACACACAAACATACACACAAAATTCAAGCTTTCGCAACAAACTGTTGCCTCATCAGGAAAGAGGGAAGGAGAGGGAAAGACGAAAGGATGTAGGTTTTAAGGGAGAGGGTAAGGAGTCATTACAATCCCGGGAGCAGAAAGACTTACTTTAGGAGGAAAAAAGGACGGGTATACACTCGCACACACACACACACATCCATCCAAACATATACAGACACAAGCAGACATATTTAAAGACAAAGAGTTTGGGCAGAGATGTCAGTCGAGGCAGAAGTACAGAGGCAAAGATGTTGTTGAAAGACAGGTGAGGTATGAGCGGCGGCAAATTGAAATTAGAAATTAGCGGAGATTGAGGCCTGGCGGATAGCGAGAAGAGAGGATATGCTGAAGGGCAAGTTCCCATCTCCGGAGTTCTGACAGGTTGGTGTTAGTGGGAAGTATCCAGATAACCCGGACAGTGTAACACTGTGCCAAGATGTGCTGGCCGTGCACCAAGGCATGTTTAGCCACAGGGTGATCCTCATTACCAACAAACACTGTCTGCCTGTGTCCATTCATGCGAATGGACAGTTTGTTGCTGGTCATTCCCACATAGAAGGCTTCACAGTGTAGGCAGGTCAGTTGGTAAATCACGTGGGTGCTTTCACACGTGGCTCTGCCTTTGATCGTGTACACCTTCCGGGTTACAGGACTGGAGTAGGTGGTGGTGGGAGGGTGCATGGGACAGGTTTTACACCGGGGGCGGTTACAAGGGTAGGAGCCAGAGGGTAGGGAAGGTGGTTTGGGGATTTCATAGGGATGAACTAACAGGTTACGAAGGTTAGGTGGACGGCGGAAAGACACTCTAGGTGGAGTGGGGAGGATTTCATGAAGGATGGATCTCATTTAAGGGCAGGATTTGAGGAAGTCGTATCCCTGCTGGAGAGCCACATTCAGAATCTGATCCAGTCCCGGAAAGTATCCTGTCACAAGTGGGGCACTTTTGGGGTTCTTCTGTGGAAGGTTCCGGGTTTGAGGAGATGACGAAGTGGCTCTGGTTATCTGCTTCTGTACCAGGTCGGGAGGGTAGTTACGGGATGCAAAAGCTGTTTTCAGGTTGTTGGTGTAATGGTTCAAGGATTCCGGACTGGAGCAGATTCGTTTGCCATGAAGACCTAGGCTGTAGGGAAGGGACCGTTTGATGTGGAATGGGTGGCAGCTGTCATAATGGAGGTACTGTTGCTTGTTGGTGGGTTTGATGTGGACGGACGTGTGAAGCTGGCCATTGGACAGGTGGAGGTCAACGTCAAGGAAAGTGGCATGGGATTTAGAGTAGGACCAGGTGAATCTGATGGTACCAAAGTAGTTGAGGTTGGAGAGGAAATTCTGGAGTTCTTCTTCACTGTGAGTCCAGGTCATGAAAATGTCATCAATAAATCTGTACCAAACTTTGGGTTGGCAGGCCTGGGTAACCAAGAAGGCTTCCTCTAAGTGACCCATGAATAGGTTGGCGTACGAGGGGGCCATCCTGGAACCCATGGCTGTTCCCTTTAATTGTTGGTATGTCTGGCCTTCGAAAGTGAAGAAGTTGTGGGTCAGGATGAAGCTGGCTGAGGTAATGAGGAAAGAGGTTTTAGGTAGGGTGGCAGGTGATCGGCGTGAAAGGAAGTGCTCCATCGCAGCGAGGCCCTGGACGTGCGGAATATTTGTGTATAAGGAAGTGGCATCAATGGTTACAAAGATGGTTTCCGGGGGTAACAGACTGGGTAGGGATTCCAGGCGTTCGAGAAAGTGGTTGGTGTGTTTGATGAAGGATGGGAGACTGCATGTAATGGGTTGAAGGTGTTGATCTACGTAGGCAGAGATGCGTTCTGTGGGGGCTTGGTAACCAGCTACAATGGGACGGCTGGGATGATTGGGTTTGTGAATTTTAGGAAGAAGGTAGAAGGTAGGGGTGCGGGGTGTTGGTGGGGTCAGGAGGTTGATGGAGTCAGGTGAAAGGTTTTGTTGGGGGGCCTAAGGTTCTGAGGATTCCTTGAAGCTCCGCCTGGACATCAGGAATGGGATTACCTTGGCAAACTTTGTAAGTAGTGTTGTTTGACTGCGTCAGCTTTCAGACAACACTACTTACAGTCCCTCAGCCACATACTCCAGACGATCAAGTACCACAGTCGTGGAACCCTTGTCCGCCTGAAGAATGACGATGGATTGGCCAGCCTTCAGATCACGGATAGCCTGGGCTTCAGCAGTGGTGATGTTGGGAGTAGGATTAAGGTTTTTTAAGAAGGATTGAGAGGCAAGGCTGGAAGTCAGAAATTCCTGGAAGGTTAGGAGAGGGTGATTTTGAGGAAGAGGAGGTGTGTCCCGCTGTGACGGAGGATGGAACTGTTCCAGGCATGGTTCAATTTGGATAGTGTCTTGGAGAGCTGGATCATTAGGAGTAGGAATAGGATCATTTTTCTTCGTGGCAAAGTGATATTTCCAGCAGAGAGTACGGGTGTAGGACAGTAAATCTTTGACGAGGGCTGTTTGGTTAAATCTGGGAGTGGGGCTGAAGGTGAGGCCTTTGGATAGGACAGAGGTTTCGGATTGGGAGAGAGGTTTGGAGTAAAGGTTAACTACTGAATTGGGGTGTTGTGGTTCCAGATTGTGTTGATTGGAATTTAGAGGTTTTGGAGGGAGTGGAGCTGGAAGTGGGAGATTGAGTAGATGGGAGAGACTGGGTTTGTGGGCAATGAGAGGAGGTTGAGGTTTGCTGGAAAGATTGTGAAGGGTGAGTGAGTGTTTGTTGGTAATGAGGATCACCCTGTGGCTAAACATGCCTTGGTGCACGGCCAGCACATCTTGGCACAGTGTTACACCGTCCGGGTTATTTGGATACTTCCCACTAACACCAACCTGTCAGAACTCCGGAGATGGGAACTTGCGCTTCAGCATATCCTCTCTTCTCGCTATCCGCCAGGCCTCAATCTCCGCTAATTTCTAATTTCAATTTGCCGCCGCTCATACCTCACCTGCCTTTCAACAACATCTTTGCCTCTGTACTTCCGCCTCGACTGACATCTCTGCCCAAACTCTTTGCCTTTACAAATGTCTGCTTGTGTCTGTGTATATGCGGATGGATATGTGTGTGTGCGCGAGTGTATACCTGTCCTTTTTTCCCCCTAAGGTAAGTCTTTCCGCTCCCAGGATTGGAATGACTCCTTACCCTCTCCCTTAAAACCCACATCCTTTCGTCTTTCCCTCTCCTTCCCTCTTTCCTGATGAGGCAACAGTTTGTTGCGAAAGCTTGAATTTTGTGTGTATTTTTGTGTTCGTTTGTGTGTCTGTCGACTTGCCAGCACTTTCATTTGGTAAGTCACATCATCTTTGTTTTTGGATATATTTTTCCTACGTGGAATGTTTCCCTCTATTATATATATATATATATATATATATATATATATATATATATATATATATATGTGTGTGTGTGTGTGTGTGTGTGTGTGTGTGTGTGGAATGTTTCTTTCTATTATATAATAGAAAGAAACATTCCACATGGGAAAAATATATTAAACACAAAGATTCTGTGACTTGCCAAACGGGAAAGCGCTGGTAGATAGACACAATAAAAAACACACAAACACACACACAAAATTTCAAGCTTTCGCAACCCATGGTTGCCTCATCAGGAAGGAGGGAAGGACGAAAGGATATGGGTTTAAGGGAGAGGGTAAGGAGTCATTCCAATCCCGGGAGCAGAAAGACTTGCCTTAGGGGGAAAAAAGGACATGTATACACTCGCACACACACAAATATCCATCCACACATATACAGACACAAGCAGACATATGTAAATGTATACACTTGCGCACACACACACACACACACACACACACACACACATATATCACACTCTTTGCCTTTACAAATGTCTGCTTGTGTCTGTGTATGATTCTTTGCCTTTACAAATGTCTGCTTGTGTCTGTGTATGCGCGGATGGATATGTGTGTGTGTGTGTGTGTGTGTGTGTGTGTGCGCGCGCGCGAGTGTATACCTGTCCTTTTTTCCCCCTAAGGTAAGTCTTTCCGCTCCCAGGATTGGAATGACTCCTTACCCTCTCCCTTAAAACCCACATCCTTTCGTCTTTCCCTCTCCTTCCCTCTTTCCTGATGAAGCAACCGTTGGTTGTGAAAGCATGAATTTTGTGTGTATGTTTGTGTTTGTTTGTGTGTCTATCAACATGTCAGCACTTTTGTTTGGTAAGTTACATCATCTTTGTTTTTAGATATATCATTTTATATCAGTGAGTAAGTGCACCCCTTTGTGTGCTAAAGACAGCCTTAATGTGGAGTAACGAATGTCATTTTTCCTTCTGGTATTGTAATTATGTACATAATTGTTCATTTTGACTGTAGTGGCTTAATTACAACAAACTTCAACAGGGAATAAATATACTGTGAAGCAGTAGTCAGTAGTCAGATTTCTACAGGATGGTCAAGATGAGCACCACATACTGTTCAAGCAATGAGCACTTTCTTTCTTAAAGATAAATTACCCCAGAACATTATTATTCCTCCTTTTCCCATACTAGTTCTGCATGGGTAAGCTGCTAGAGGGTAATCTTTTATATGTAACTTGTTTAGGTACATGATTTCTATCTTTTCAGAGCTCCCTCAATTTTCCAAACGGTCAAGAAATAAAACAAACAAATAAACAGACAAATAATAAAATATCATCAGCTAGCATTTTTGCGATCTTTCCAACATATTTGGTTTCATAGATCAAGTTACACTCCAAGAAAAACTCAATTTTTATGGGATGGCTTTACGCCCAATGGGTTTGAATCATACTCAAACAGAATGCAAAATTTGTGGTGAATAATTCAAATTTAAAAGGAGTGAAGATTTTAGTGACCAGGAAAAAATCACAAAGAGAGTTCTACAAATTTCAATTTTCTCCTATTATTTACATAAGTGAATGATCATCTACTTAACATTCATGAGCAGAATTGATACTTCTTGCAAAAAATTTTTGTTTTACATTAAATCAAAAGAATTAATAGCAACATAAGAGAATAACAATGCTTCCGAAATTATTATTGAGTGGTTCTCTGAAAACAGACTCTCCTGAAATTTACAGAAAAACACTACACTCAGTTCTGTACACCAAATAGAATCATACCACCAATTGATAACACAAGAACAGAGGTTAGTAAAAAGGTGAATGCTCCAAAATTTTTGGTGGACATACTGATGAAAACCTGAACTGGATGAAGAATATTATTGAGCTGCTCGAATAATTAAGTTCAGCGACTTCTGCTCTGGCTAGTCTTGGAAACTAACGAATCAGCCTCCTGACAGATTTTGCATCGTTCCACTCAGTAATATATTATGGAATAATTTTCCGGGGTAACATCAATTAAAAAGAAAGTAGTGGTTGCACAAAAGTGATCAGTAAGAATAATGCATGGTGTCCACCCACAGTCACCTTGTAGGTACTTCTTTGAGTAGTTTGTATTTTAATTGCTCCATCACAATCCCTAATGAAATTTGTCATAAATAATCCATCATAATTTGAGAATAAGCTTGGCCCTTTTTAGTATGTTTTACCCTTGAAGAGAATAGAAGCTTTCAAAATGTGGTGCTACAGAAGAATGCTGAAGACTGGATGGGTAGATCACATAACTAATGAGGAGGTATAGAATAGAATTGGGGAGAAGAGGAGTTTGTGGCACAACTTGACAAGAAGAAGGGATCGGTTGGTAGGGCATATTCTCAGGCATCAAGGGATCACCAATTTAGTATTCGAAGGCAGTGTTGATGGTAAAAATCGTAGAGGGAGACCAAGAGATGAATACACTAAACAGATTCAGAAGGATGTAGGTTGCAGTAGGTACTGGGAGATGAAGAACGTTGCGCAGGATAGAGTAGCATGGAGAGCTGCATCAAACCAATTTCTGGACTGAAGACCACAACAACATTACTCTTGAAGATACATCAAATCCGTACATGCAAGTAATGCTTTAAAAATAACATAAATGGCCAGATTCCTAGGCCTAATGTTCTTCTAAGTGGCTGGTCTCCAAAGCGTTAACAAATAAAGTACAAATTATAATTTTGGTAAAGTAGTAATCAATAATGCTGAACAATATCAAGATGTATAAATGGCTATTACTTTATGTTTACACTTACATTATGCTGACAGTGCACAGTGCAGAGCACACCAACCTATTTAGTTTATCAGAAAGAGAATTCACTTGAGGAAAGAGTAACATTGAGACTATCAGCACAATGGTTTGTGGGAATGGCCACTGGAAGATATGGACATTTGCAGAATTGATGTGTCAGGTAGTGATTGTGGCGTATAGCAATGATTGTGGTATATACAATGTGGTATTGTGTCTGGTAATCGGCTATACATGGAGTTAACCGTTATAGTGTTTTTGACAGTTTTTGTGTGGGTTAGGCCACTATGTTTCGGTGCACTTGGCAGTAATACACGAAACATGTGGGATAGGTCGTCATTGCTTTATACACTGTAGACAAATATTGGACAAGACACACATGAGACATTAATGTTCATCATCCGCATCATCATTTACACGGTTGGTGTTGCCACATGGCTATGCAGATATCTTCAAGTTACGGTAATATCCACTGTACACCAGGGGGTATGAACTGCAGCAAGGTCATTAAATCAGTATTTTTCAACATGCTAACAGCATGTCCATTGGGATACAGTACATCCAGAGTCTCAATTACTTTCGACCCTCATTTAGCAAAACTGACGTTGGCAAACGGGACATCTGGCTCATTGGAGTACTTATAAAACATGATACAGGGAGAGGATGCTTTCTACTGAAGCCACTGAATATGGAACCATTGCACCCTGGTATTTTGTGTCGACACTTACAAGGTTACGTATGATGCTCTCTAAATATACTGCAGACACGAAACCATTCCTTGTCATCAGTATAGCAGTGAAGGGTTGTTGTTCTTGTGCAGTGATAATGACATTCACCCAGTCAGAGGGTGTGTATATGTTTGGGTGAAATTTCCTGTTCTTCTCAATGATACCGAAGTCCTGGGTACATGATAGGTATGAATGCCCACTGACTAGGAATTTATGGTGGATTACTTCTGGTGTAAAGTCTGCATGCAGAACCAAGAACTGACAAAGTAAGGCCATTTTTATATTCCGATTTTGCCCAGCAAACTGATCCGAGTACATAATCAGTCGTTTTGTTTGGACATTATGTTTAATGTAATGCATGAGGCACAATCCAATTTCTTGCGGTCCATGGGATGCTTCGCCCTCACTCCATACATACATGGTAGCTTTCTTGGTACATAGGTCATGTATTCCAAGGCAGTTATGTCCACAATTGCCACTTGTAGTAACAGATACCTGTCGTAAATACCAGTGTTGGTAAAGTGCTCATCAAATCAAAGGCAATCATGGTTGTATTATTGTCCTGATGCCTGCCTTCTGCTGCATCGCGATGCATTCCCGTCTGTGCGCTCTTAGCCTTTCGCTGATGTAACTCTCTTTCACATTTCCATGTTCCTTCTCACCCACAGTGTTGGCTGCAGCATGTTTGATGTTATAGAGGTCTCATTTATGGCACGAATCACTTTCAGGGGGATGAAAGGACAGATTAAATCTTGTATTAAATATCTGACCAAACATGTAGTATGAGACCGCAGAATTGTGATCGGATTTATATAAATGGTATAACTTCCCCATGCTCAGGTCTGGTGACAAATACTTCCAATCCAATGTTTCATTCATTCGTGCATAAGGTCTCCAATATGCTGGAAACCGTTTTATGAATTTCTCTACCACAACTGTCTTTGCTATTGGTGTTTTGCTTTTAGCAGAGCATGCGCCTCTCTTATCGGTGGTGGGGTCTGGTGCTGCACTTTGTGCGAAAGAATCCTTGTAATCCTACCATCTGATATCTGCGAAATGTTCTTGAAGAATGTTTTACACACCTTCATGACCACGTCCTCTTCATTCTGGAAATGGTATAGGCGTGTTGTTACTCGTTGTGACTCTGTAGTACCAGAGGAATATGCGTGTGCCATAGGAACTACCTTCACCATAGCAAAAATGTATGCTGACTGCAAGTCAAACTACTTAATGCATAGAACGAGTTAAATAGATGTTACTCGTGTTTAGGTGAAAAATGTCAACTACATCCCTTCTGATACATGCATGCTCCGAGGGTGGGACATTTCTTTGGCACTACATTTCCCTTCATGTTAACATATTCTTCCCCTTTTGATAACTTTTTCAATGTTCTGTGCCCTCAGATGTGCATTCCAGACCCGTCTTCTTCCTCATTGCAGTGCAATTATGGTACCAGTACTACGATCCCCCTCAGATACATCCATGGTGGACATAGTGTGTGTGGTATCCTTCACTGTACCGGGTAGATTGGGCTCTGCTAACATGACACATAACTCATCCGCTGTACCACTTGCACGCTGGCTGAATCAGCCAGATGCACATTCCATGTCTGAGGTGTCTGTAGTAGTGCCCGATCCAAATAGAAATGTTCCTTATCTGCACCGGTGTCCATATCAAATCATGTGAGTCCAACAAGGGAACATAAAACCATCATTACCTCGCAATGCAGCTTCAACATTGTCAACAGGTCGAATGCATATGACATTCTGTAGTTAACATACACACACTAACGACCATTCAGCGGTGTGTCGACCACAATACTGTGAGTCTATACTGCAGCTGTGCCCTCTGCTGGCTGTCATGTGCTGTATGACGAATGGTACGCTGTCCCACCGGCCTACTTGCTATGCGCACATGGCGCAATAGTGCGCTCCATTTCGTATGGCACTGCCCGGTGCATAAACATCATCTGACATTGTGGTGACATGATGAACAATGTATATCAACACATAACTCGATTTCAGTACTTTGTTTAATGGTCTCTATCTACCTTTTCCTTGGTTCTTCTTTAAATTTTTGACCTTCCATTCACCCGAGCATTACAGGTTTTTCTAGTGAGCCTTTTACTCTCATGATATGCACAAAGTACCTTAATTTCATCTGGTGTAATTTGGCAACCAAAGATAGTTTATTCCATATTAAATGCTGAATGCAAATTTCATGACATCAGCTGCAATTGTGGCACATGAAAATTTGTGCCTGACCAGGACTCAAACCCAGATTTCCCACTTGTTTTCATATGTCAAAATTGGTAATACAGTTACACCCACTGCAGCTGATGTCATGAAATTTGCACGCAATAGATAATTTGGAATAATGTTTCACACAGCTGCTGATCATCAAATCATACAGGGTGATTCAGCTGCCTCCACCAATATCGTTTTATGCAACAAGCAACATTATATCTGGCTTTGAAAAACCATGTGTGAGATTTTCAGTCTCTTAGCTCTCCATGCGCAAAGTGTTATTCCTACAGGAACCTTTTTGTAGGAAATTTAATTGCAAGACATTTTGTTCTTTGATACATTTTCACTGGAGGCCATAGTTTTCAAGTTATTCAAGAAAAATTTATGAAAGTGACCTTCATATGTAACCCCACTACCACACTCAGCCCCCACTGGTCAGGATTTCTAGGGAGTTGTTCATGGCATTCCCTTCTATCGTACCACTGTACAAAACTTTGTGATTGCGTGACTTATTTTCCACATTTGACCTTTCTTGGTCTTTACTGACTGGCCCTATTATGCCACCGGCTTAGTTGAGCACTTAAAAATTATAAAAAAATTTTATTAATAAAAATACCCGTGATGCTGTGATTTTCTGACAAAAGAAACTCAATTACAGCTCTCTGCTTGGAACGCACCTCTGTTAACGATGCCATTTTGAAGGCTGCGTACAGTGCCGCCACCTATTGGAACTTCAGAAAGCTATAGGGTGTGAAGCAGAAATGTTCCACCAAATTCCACAACAAATTTCGCATTTTTTTCAACTGAAATTGACTGAGAAAAAAAAGTGTTACATTACTTACCGAACACCCCCTGTATGTGAACAGTGTTGTAACTCGCTGATCATTCAAAGTGCCGCCGCGCAATTACGCGCGTCCTCTACATGCAGCACTGTCTGCCAGATATGCAGCAGCCACGCCACCTAAGCGGCCAGCCACCCAGCGGCCGCTAGACTTGGACTCAGTGCTCATTCGAATGTTACCGTGTTCACATATCTTGCTTTGTCAACTTGCTCAGTGACTTATATGTGTTGTGTCGTTTTGAAATATATGTGTTCAACTTGACGTTATAACAATTGGCGACAAGGATGGGATTTTTCCTTTTCATCGTTGATCCACAGGTTTCCATGGCTGCTGTCGAGCAACTATTGCAAGGTCTCATTGAACAACAAACGCTTCTAACATTGGTGATACCCAATTTCGTCACGGCATCAAATGCAGGTCGTTTCTCGTCATTGTCTATACCTCCTTTTCCTCCTTACGACGAGATGGCGGAAGACTGGCCTGATTATGAAAAAGTCTTCGACAGCACTTCTTGGCATTTCATGTCACGGACAACACAACACATATATAAGTCACTGAGCAAGTTGACAAAGCAAGATATGTGAACACGGTAACATTCGAAAGAGCACTAAGTCCAAGTCGAGCGGCCGCTGGCTGCCTGGCCGCTTAGGTGGCGCGGCTGCTGCATATCTGGCAGACAGCGCCACATGTAGAGGACGCGCGTGATTGCGCGGTGGCACTTTGAATGATCAGCGAGTCACAACACTGTTCACATACAAGGGGTATTCAGTAAGTAATGTAACACTTTCTTTTCTCAGTCAATTTCAGTTGAAAAAATGCGAAATTTGTTGTGGAATTTGGTGGAACATTTCTGCTTCACACCCTATAGCTTTCTGAAGTTCCAATAGGTGGCGGCACTGTGCATAGCCTTCAATATGGCATCATTAACAGAGGTACGTTCCAAGCAGAGAGTTGTCATTGAGTTTCTTTTGTCAGAAAATCACAGCATCACAGGTATTCATAGGTGCTTGCAAAATATCTATGGAGACCTGGTGGTGAACAAACGCACAGTGAGCCATTGGCTGAGGCATCTATCATCATCACAACAAGGTCGTGCAAACCTGTGCGATCTCCCCCGTGTTGGCCCTGGAGGTCACCAATGATAGTGCTGACATGCTCACCGAACAGTTGGAGTATTCATAGGTATGTGCCCACTGGGTTCTTTGCCGCATGACAGAAGACCACAAAAAGCAATAAAGGACCATTTGTGGAGAATTGCTTGTGCATTACAAGGCTGATTGTGACAATTTTTGTCGAACATTATCACAGGTGATGAAACATGGGTTTATCACTTTGAATCGGAAACAAAACAGCAGACAATGGAGTGGAACCACACCGTCTCTCCTAAGAAGAAAAGGTTCAAAGCAGCATCTTCAGCCAGTAAATTCAGGGTGATGGTTTTCTGGGACTCTGAACGAGTCACTCTGATATTCTCCCTCATGGTGATAACGGTCAACTCTGAAGTGTAGTGTGCTACCCTCAGGAAATGGAAGAGATGACTTCGGTGTGTTTGTCATCAGAAAAACCAAACAAACTTCTCCTTCACACAAGAACACAAGGCCTTCCACAAGTATGTGCGTTCAAGAGGAGCTCACAAAACTTCGTTGGACTGTTCCTCCTCATCCATTCTACAGTCGGGCTCTCACATCTTCTGACTTCGATGTGTGGGGCCAAATAAAGGTGCACTCCATGGGAAGCAGTGCATGTACGATACGATGGAAAGCTTATTGATGAAGTAGAGTAGTACCATGTGGATATACATGGCCTCCAAGTCAGGTGGCGTAAGGCCGTCGCAATGAACAGAGATTGTGAGGGTTCTGTAGCCAAAAGAGAGGAAAATAATATGGTGTATTGGAATCATAAATAAAACCAACCCGCTTTCAGAAAAAAAATGTTGTATTTTTTTATTGAACACTCCTTGTATTTTACAGTACACATTTAATGTCTTGTTTACTGCCTGCTGCCCCCCCCCCCGGTTTAATTCTAGTCACTATTTCTGTTAGATCTGCAGTTCTCATTACCTATTCAACAAAGGAATTTAAAATATTTCAAAATTGTTAGTACATATTTCAATGAGAAAAGAGAAACGGGTTTTACAAGGTTGGAAAAAGGGCAGGTCACTCACGACACCACAGTGAGAGGAACCCAATGCTTTAAGGACAAGGAAAAGCAGTAATGAAGGGGGAGGAAGTTACAAAAGCTAGGGATACTTTTTTCTACTTTTAAATGTATTGGTAGCACTGGAATTTCACTTCCTGAAGCTATGTACTTGCGTGCCTTTCAGTATTTTCCATACAATTGGCTCTGTCAAACTTTACAGTGCTATTAAGTTTTATACAATAATCAATTACATACACAGAAAATAACTAGCTTATTTAAGAACTGGAAGATTTTCTGTATCACTCAGAAAAAAAAATTATAATGATTAGTTTATACGAATTCTTCAGTTGAACAGAATTCACTGCATTTTAGCCAAGTTTGTAATACACTGTCATATTTATTTAGCGGTACTGTACTAGCTGGCTTATTGAAAATTTTTTTCCTCAAGTTTTTACAGTTATTACGCACTACAACAAGTCTTGAGGATGGCAAACCCAATAAGTGACTATTTCTGACTCCGTGTACATGCATATCACATCTTATGTTGAATTTTTCCAGATTTTTCTCTAGCATATACAAAACAGTTATATGTATACAGCCTAGATAATGTCATTATGCAGACACATTTAAAGTCATTTCTGCAGAACACTCTGGATGGTAATCCTACAAAACATCTGACTGTCTTCTTCTGCCATCTGAGAATACATTTATCTCCTGGGGAATTGGCCCAGGGCAATATTCCATACTGCAGATGAGAATGGAAGAAAGCAAAATATGACTGGATAAACAACTGTCTGCTCACACTGTTCATTAATTTATACAATAAAAAAGATACATGAGCTAGTTTGTTGCACAGATATTGTATTTGTTCTTCCCAAGAAAGTATTTTGTCTATAAACAGTCCAAGTACTTTTACTGTTTCCTTTTTAATTTTTGGTTACTTTCTGATTAAAAATTATTTCTTCTGTTTTTGTTTGGTTTATGCACAGCTGATCAGCATGACACCAATGATTCGTCACTTGCATCATTTCTCTCTTGTTAGCTGATGGCCTCGGGAGAGCCAGTCACGACAAAACTCTACCATTTGGTGAGCACGGTGTATGAGACAGGCGAAATACCCTCAGACTTCAAGAAGAATATAATAATTCCAATCCCAAAGAAAGCAGGTGTTGACAGATGTGAAAATTACCGAACTATCAGTTTAATAAGTCACAGCTGCAAAATACTAACGCGAATTCTTTACAGACGAATGGAAAAACTGGTAGAAGCGGACCTCGGGGAAGATCAGTTTGGATTCCGTAGAAATGTTGGAACACGTGAGGCAATACTGACCTTACGACTTATCCTAGAAAATAGATTAAGGAAAGGCAAACTTACGTTTCTAGCATTTGTTGACAATGTTAACTGGAATACTCTCTTTCAAATTCTGAAGTTGGCAGGGGTAAAATACAGAGAGCGAAAGGCTATTTACAATTTGTACAGAAACCAGATGGCAGTTATAAGAGTCGAGGGGCATGAAAGGGAAGCAGTGGTTGGGAAAGGAGTGAGACAGGGTTGTAGCCTCTCCCCGATGTTATTCAATCTGTATATTGAGCAAGCAGTAAAGGAAACAAAAGAAAAATTCGGAGTAGGTATTAAAATTCATGGAGAAGAAGTAAAAACTTTGAGGTTGCCCGATGACATTGTAATTCTGTCAGAGACAGCAAAGGACTTGGAAGAGCAGTTGAACGGAATGGACAGTGTCTTGAAAGGAGGATATAAGATGAACATCAACAAAAGCAAAACGAGGATAATGGAATGTAGTCAAATTAAATTGGGTGATGCTGAGGGAATTAGATTAGAAAATGAGACACTTAAAGTAGCAAAGGAGTTTTGCTATTTAGGGAGTAAAATAACTGATGATGGTCGAAGACAATAAACAGGAAAGGTCAAAGAACAGAGCCCTAAGGTATTCCTCTTTTTATTGGGAGTATTTCTGATCTCTGCTTATTTGCACACAGGAGCTACAGCCTTTTGCTTAAATAAGGTTTGAATAAACTGACTGATTTACCTCCTATCCCATCATACACTAACTTTTCAAACATTATGTCATATGACACTGAGTCAGTTCCTTTGCTTAAATCAATGAGTGTTCCATACAATTGATAGCCTTTTTACGTAGCCTTCATGAACATTATTCACCAAAGCTTCAACTGCTTTTACAGTTGAAAGATTAGACCTGAATTCAAACTATAGCTCATTTAAAATTTTGCTACTTTCAAAATAACTTAATATCTGTTTATGCATGCAATTTTCTATTATCTTGGATATGACTGATACTACTGAAATGAGCCTGTAGTTATTTGGAAGGTTTTTATCACCTTCTTTTTATACACAGGTAATGTAACTGTGAGCTTAAGACGTCTCGGGAAAATTCCACCATCTAGTACTCTGTTGGATAGTGAAAGAAGTGTTATTTTGATTTCCTTTGCTATACACTTTATGATGAAATTACTAGGTCCAAAATAGTCTTCTGTTTTGATTTTCTTGGTTTGTATATCATTTACGAAGGTCATTTTAAGTGATTATGGTCTGTGTAAATTTCTTGCTTGTTTGCACGTGTAAATTTCTTGCTTGTTTGCACGAGTTAGCAGGTCTTCTGCACCTAATTTAGAATTGCTGAGTGGAATGGTAATGCTGACAATATTTACAAAATATTCACTGAGTGTACCACAGTCTACAAGGACACTGTTTTCTTTATTGATATTTTTAATTTCCATTTTGATGACATTCCAGGCTGATTCATATTTATTTTTGGAATTAGTATTCCTCCTAGTACTTTATTATTTCGAATCTGTTGAGTTTTCTGATATTTATGTAATTTTCCTTGTCCCAATCACGTTCATGAGACTTATCTTTTAGAATTAATAGTAGTATCCTGAGTTTGTTAAGCTGTGGAATGTACCACTTGTTGTTAAGATGCTGCTTATGTGTGTTATCAGTATGATATCTCTTGATTATGTTGGAGCACATCTTTTCTACTTTGCACTTAATTCCTGTCAGGAAACTGGAAAAGCATTTGTCAATACTTTTGTCATTATCCTTTATATGAGACCAATCTATTTACTTCAACTGGTCTATCACATTGTTTACATAGGATTCTCCTTGTAGTCTATTATGTCAGTTCACTTCCTCCAGTATTGAGAGCTGAATTTTCAATTTGAAGTCATAGCTCTGAAAGATATGATATTCCTAATTCTATAATACCACATTCAAGAGTGTCTCTGTGTATATTACTAATTATATTATCATGATGCAAATTCAGATAGTTCAACGACTTCAAATAATTAATTATATGAATCACATTTTTTTCTCTTTGTCCTTATATCTATGGTACTTCTCCTGCAATTATAATTTTATTCTGTTTATATTTGGACAGTTGTAATATTAAAGCATTAATTTTTTTTCTATAAATACCATCTCATCAGAGCCCGGAGTTCGATAAACTGAGACAATTACAATTTTTTGTGTATGCATTACACTACCAGCTACTTCAATTATGCCTTCAAGGCATATTCTGCCAAGGTCTATCATCGAGTAATGTAAATCAAGACTGCTTTTAATTTTGATTGAGACCCCACCATGTGATTTGCTTTTTCTGCAGTAGCTTGTTACTAGCAAGTATCAAAGTGAAATGCAGAGGTCTATTTCAGACTCTGTCATCCAGTGTTCATTGAAAAACAAAATGCTGCAGTTAATTTTATCAAGCCAGTATTGCAGTTCATTGACTGTACCCCTACGAGATTGTACATTTTAAAGAGAATACTATTATTAGTACAAAAGGAGATTTTGATTTAAATGAATCTTGTATGCTCATTTATTTTCACAGGGTAATCTAAAGTAGCAAAGTTATCTCAGTTAATTAGTTTGCTGCAGTTTCCTCTTGATGTGGTTTCTATCCTTCCTTCTCTTGTAATGTCGTTTTCCCTATAAAATAAGGTACATTAACATGCACGATAGGACTGTCTTTTAAAACAATACTATTGTATTTAGGAATTTCATTTAGCCTATGATCTTGTTTCTCTCTTGACACAGAAATTTCTTCGCACAATAATTTGATGCTCAATGTGCAGAATTTTCTCTAGTTGACTAATATCTAAGACATTGCATTTTGATTAAATGGTGCACAGTTAGTTGATTTTAATGTTGGTATTACAGATCTCATTGTTGATACATGAATTAAAGATCAGGTCACATCTATGAGGTATTGACACAACAACGTTTTCCATTTTACTTGTGTGTAAAAAACTCTTCAAGCCTGTTATACAATTTTTGGTTTCATTATATGCTACATCATTTGCACCAGTCACACAAACAACGAAATCACTGTCCTTCAGTGTATTCTTATGTTCCAGACGTCTTTAATAATGCAACTCTTCAGGCTTTCCCGGCAATCTAATGACATCTTGGGTTGTCGGGTGTTCTGCCGGATATCAGCGTCGTACTTGCACGATATTTCGGTCACATAGCTCGTGGCCCTCATCAGGTGCGACCTGAGACTGTCTCAGGTCGCACCTGATGAGGGCCACGAGCTATGTGACCGAAATATCGTGCAAGTACGACGCTGATATCCGGCAGAACACCCGACAACCCAAGATGTCTTTAATAATGTTTCTCATTCTCATCTGGGTATCACGATACCAGTTACATGGAAATCCACATTCACATGCCGTAAAATGATAGCTAGCTTTCTTCCATGGTTGTCCACAAAAAATAGCGCATTTCAGTTTTTTGTCGGCTGTTCATGATTACTGCTAACTTTCCATTTTGTAACCTTCATATAAATTGGAATGTTCACTTTCAATGTTCACGAAGTCAATGCTACTTTCTGATAATATGCTAATCCTGTTTACGCAAACAAGATTAGTTTTATATAACGAATTTTATTGAGGGTGTAACATGTTTTTAATCACTCTGGTAGGTATTTCTAGAGAAATAGGAAGAGTGAGTTCTTTATGCACTTTTTGCCATTGTTTTCATTGGGAAGAGTGTTTTGAATTGTTTACACATGTATGGCCATTTTTCTCCACTAGCGCACTGTAACCACAAACACACACAAACTTCATATTGTTTGTGGTTTTTTCCATATAACTTTTTTATATGTTAATCTGCTTCAAACACTACTTGAAGGCAATGAAATTTGTGTATAAAAAAGTAAACACTGTAAGAGATACAACAGGAATGTTTACTTTGTATTGGGACTCAGTGTAATATTTGTTTCGAGTATCTTCCATCCTTTCTTTGAGCAACATGACTAGCCCGCCACCGTTTCAAGGCACTTATTCTTCCCATTTTATCACTGATCTTGGTTGTATGTCTGATATCTACTGCTTTCTTTTTGTCTTTCTTTGTGTAGCCCAAGACTGATCTTTCCATTCCTCTTTCAGCTACTGTGACTTTTCTTAAATGAACTCATTTGATGTCCATGTCCTTTAACCATAAGTTATTATTGGTAGTACACACTGGTCAAACTTTTTCTTCAGCTCAGCTGGCATCTTAGACTTGAAACCTGGAGAGGGTCTTCTGTTAAGCTTGCCAGTCCAATTTAATACAGCAGCATATTTCTGTTTTTAAGTCTCCTTTCATATTTACAAATTGACCCAGATAGACATATTCTGTGATCCTTTTCGGTTGTGTATTTCCAACACATACTGTATTTCCCTCCGTGGTCCATTCATTTATCGTGAACTTGATTTTGTTGAAGTTCATTTTTACACCAAATTCAGAGGATATTAATGCAAGTTCATTAATTAATGTTCATTTTTACACCAAATTCAGAGCATATTAACAGAAGTTCATTCACTAATATTTCAAGTTCTATACTATTTGCAAACAGAACAATATCATCAGCAATTCTCAAAGTATTTAACGCCTTTCAGAGACTTATTAATTCCTTTTGTTTTCCAATTCAGTTTAGACACTGTTTTTTCTAAGATGGCTAAAAATAGTTTTGGAGATATAGAGTTATCTTGTTTTAATCCTTTTCAATGGAAATTTCACTGTTTTCTTATAACAACAGTTAGAAACACTGTGGATGTTTAGTGTATGTTGTATAAGATTTTAATAATGCCCTATTTCACTTCTTTTTGCATTAACACACCAAACACACATAGGTGTTTCAGCGAATCAAATGCCTTTTCAATGAGTATTAATTGTTTTGCATAAAGTGAAGGATACAGTAAACTGTCTCAAATCTCTATGAAACCAAGTTGTCTCAGTAGTTTGAGCCAAGTCAACTGTAATGCTCATTCTGGTAGAAAAAATTTTAGTGGAGACTTTGTACAGTACTGACATAAGAGTTATATCTTTAGTACTACCTTCCAAATGCCCCTCACAGGCATAAATTAAGAAGAATTTATATCCTGTTATGCCCTACCTTAGAAGAATTGAGTTCCTCCTGAGTGGAAGACGGCATTAGTATTACTTCTATAAGTTCCTGGCACCTTTTATCTTTTCGGATAATGTCAACTAGATATCTTAAACAGCCTTCAGATTTTCCTCCATCCAAGAGCTCTCCTGATATTCTGTTTATGCATTTGGTAATTTCTTCAGTTTTATCATCACCAGTTTTAATGTGCTCAACCATCATCAGTGTCCATTTTCTCAACCTGAAACATATTTATTTATTTATTCTTTGCCCATGGACTCCAGCTGAAAATCCAGCTGAGAGTATTGGGTGTGTAATACAATAGGCTATTAACATCAAACTTGATTTCATTATATATAAATGAAACAAATAATTAATGATATGAATATAATAGAGGGAAACATTCCACGTGGAAAAAATATATCTAAAAATAAAGATGATGAGACTTACCAAACAAAAGCACTGGCAGGTCGATAGACACACAAACAAACACAAACATACACACAAAATTCAAGCTTTCGCAACCAATGGTTGCCTCGTCAGGAAAGAGGGAAGGAGAGGGAAAGACGAAAGGATGTGGGTTTTAAGGGAGAGGGTAAGGAGTCATTCCAATCCCGAGAGCGGAAAGACTTACCTTAGGGAGAAAAAAGGACAGGTATACACTCGCACACACACACATATCCATCCACATATACACAGACACAAGCAGACATTTGTAAAGGCAAAGAGTTTGGGCAGAGATGTCAGTCGAGGCGGAAGTACAGAGGCAAAGATGTTGTTGAAAGACAGGTGAGGTATGAGCGGCGGAAAATTGAAATTAGAAATTAGCGGAGATTGAGGCCTGGCGGATAGCGAGAAGAGAGGATATGCTGAAGGGCAAGTTCCCATCTCTGGAGTTCTGACAGGTTGGTGTTAGTGGGAAGTATCCAGATAACCCGGACGGTGTAACACTGTGCCAAGATGTGCTGGCCGTGCACAAAGGCATGTTTAGCCACAGGGTGATCCTCATTACCAACAAACACTGTCTGCCTGTGTCCATACATGCAAATGGACAGTTTGCTGCTGGTCATTCCCACATAGAAGGCTTCACAGTGTAGGCAGGTCAGTTGGTAAATCATGTGGGTGCTTTCACACGTGGCTCTGCCTTTGATCGTGTACACCTTCCGGGTTACAGGACTGGTGTAGGTGGTGGTGGGAGGGTGCATGGGACAGGTTTTACACCGGGGGCGGTTACAAGGGTAGGAGCCAGAGGGTAGGGAAGGTGGTTTGGGGATTTCATAGGGATGAACTAACAGGTTACGAAGGTTAGGTGGACGGCGGAAAGACACTCTAGGTGGAGTGGGGAGGATTTCATGAAGGATGGATCTCATTTAAGGGCAGGATTTGAGGAAGTCGTATCCCTGCTGGAGAGCCACATTCAGAATCTGATCCAGTCCCGGAAAGTATCCTGTCACAAGTGGGGCACTTTTGGGGTTCTTCTGTGGAAGGTTCCGGGTTTGAGGAGATGACGAAGTGGCTCTGGTTATCTGCTTCTGTACCAGGTCGGGAGGGTAGTTACGGGATGCAAAAGCTGTTTTCAGGTTGTTGGTGTAATGGTTCAAGGATTCCGGACTGGAGCAGATTCGTTTGCCATGAAGACCTAGGCTGTAGGGAAGGGACCGTTTGATGTGGAATGGGTGGCAGCTGTCATAATGGAGGTACTGTTGCTTGTTGGTGGGTTTGATGTGGACGGACGTGTGAAGCTGGCCATTGGACAGGTGGAGGTCAACGTCAAGGAAAGTGGCATGGGATTTAGAGTAGGACCAGGTGAATCTGATGGAACCAAAGGAGTTGAGGTTGTCGAGGAAATTCTGGAGTTCTTCTTCACTGTGAGTCCAGATCATGAAAATGTCATCAATAAATCTGTACCAAACTTTGGGTTGGCAGGCCTGGGTAACCAAGACTTCCTCTAAGCGACCCATGAATAGGTTGGCATATGAGGGGGCCATCCTGGTACCCATGGCTGTTCCCTTTAATTGTTGGTATGTCTGGCCTTCGAAAGTGAAGAAGTTGTGGGTCAGGACGAAGCTGGCTAAGGTAATGAGGAAAGAGGTTTTAGGTAGGGTGGCAGGTGATCGGCGTGAAAGGAAGTGCTCCATCGCAGCGAGGCCCTGGACATGCGGAATATTTGTGTATTAATTAAATTATTAAATAACTAAACAGAAATAGTCTATAAGCATACAAAGTTATTACATGTTTCACATTATACATACACACAAATCCAAACGACATACAGAAATGATAATTTTTAAAGGTACATTTCAGTAATGATATAACATATTTAAATACCATCTTAGTATTCACTCAAACTGTACACACATTTCTCTGTGACATATAGTTTCAAATGATTTTTAAAACATTTTAGGTGTGTTTCTCTTTTAATGATTTTGGGGAGTTTATTAAAAAACCTTTTGTCTGCCTCTTCAGGGGCAGTCATAGACAGTTTTAGATTTCTGTTTATCATGTAGTAATTTTCATTTCCTCTTGCACCGTGTTTGTGTACATCTTTATTTAGGAGGTGTTCATCGCTCGACCTTACCGCCATTATGCTTTGGTATATGTACAGTGAATATACTGTCACAATATTATAGTGTACAAAAGCTTGCCTACAGGTCTGTCTTGGTGGTATTTTTGCAATGCATCTCACTGCTGTTTTCTGAATTGTGAATATTCTTTTTAAGTAGTCAGCTTGTGCACTTCCCCATATATGAACTGAATAAGACAAATGTGGGAAGACAAGTGCATAATACATTGATCTGAGGACTTTATCATCCACAGTCTTAGCTGTTTTATGCATGATGAAGATCTGTTTGTTTATCTTTTTACACAGTGCATCTATGTGCTCCCCCCATGCCAAATGTTTGTCTATTATAGTTCCTAGAAAGTTTGTGCTGGTTACTTCTTTAATAGTCTTTCCATTTATATTAACATTTATATTATAATTTTCACTATGCTTGGTCTGAAATACTACATTCTTTGTTTTAGACTGATTCATAAACAGGTTGTTTTGTGTTAAATATTTATTTGCATTTTCGATATTCAGGAGTGCTTCCTTCTCAAGCTCCTTCTGTGTGTCAGCTGTGCAAATGATCGTTGTGTCATCAGCATACATTATAAGTTTCCGATTTATATAGCTAGGGAAGTCATTTACGTAGAGTATATATAGTATTGGCCCAAGCCCCGACCCTCGCGGCACACCGTGTTTAACTGTTTGCAATTCTCATCTGTAGTTTGTTACATTTCCCCCACTAGTGTGTCTGATTTCCGTGCATTGTTTCCTATTTGTAATGTATGATTTAAGTATGTCATAGCAATTTCCTCAAATTCCATACTGATACAATTTCATCATTAATTTTGAGTGGTTCACACAATCAAATGCCTTAGATAGGTCCATAAAAATCCCACAAGTCTTTTGTTGCCTGTCAAGTAAATTAAGAATGTGCTCAATTATATTTGTTGATGCTGTTTTTGTTGACTTCTCTTCTCTGAAACCATGTTGTGATGAATGCAGTATACTGTACTTTGTTATAAAACTTAAAATTCTATTCTTTATCATCATTTCAAAAATTTTAGCAAATGTTGAGATCAATGATATTGGCCTGTAATTTCCCAATTCATCCCTGTTCTCTTTCTTAAATATTGGCGTCACTTTACTTACTTTCAGTGAATATGGAAATATACCTTTTTCTATAGCAGCATTCAGCATGTGTCAATGGTTTTAATATACATTCTCTGCATTCCTTATGAGATGTGATGTGACACCATCCAAGCCAGATGAATGTTTAATTTTAATTTGTTTTCTTAGGTTTGACACTTCTGTGTCTGTTGTAGGTATGAAAACGACAGTATGATTTGTTTTGTATTGTATTGTATTGTATTTGTATTGTGGGAGGTTTAACAATTTACTTACTGCATTTGTTTTATTTTGTCTTATTAATTCATCTGCTACAGTAATATAATATCTGTAAAAAGTATTGGCTATTTCTAGAGGGTTTGCGTTGCTTTTCCCACTCATCAGTGGGCAGGTGTCCTCTGCCCGATTTTTCGCTTTTCCTCTCTCTTCATTAATGAAAGACCATAAATCTTTTGAGTAGTTCTTTCCCTTATCTATAGACATCCTGATGAATGATGCTTTAGTTTCTCTGATAAAACTACAGTACTCTTTCTTTTTTATTTTATACAGTGTGTTGTAGGCCTTAGTTTTTTTTTTTTTTTTTTTTTTTTGGAGAGGTCATAATACACACTCAGATTATTTCTGGCATGGATTACTTCTCCAGTCTCCCAGCTTTTCTTTTTTTGTTGCTTTTTGACAAGCCTTTTACTAACAGGACATGTAACATCAAAATAATAATTAAATAAAGAAAAAAAACTGGTTCCATTTGGTGTTTGCATCTTTAGCTGGATATATTGTTTCCCAGTTTTCTGCCTCTAACATCTTTTTTAGCAGATTTATGTTATGTGGGTAGTTCTGTCTTCTCATCTCCCATATCTTCTGCACTGAATCACTAGTATTTATATTTATGTCTATCATGGTTGCAAAATGGTCTGCTAATGTGGAGTTTATTACATGTGTATCACAATACCATGTAGGAATATTTGTTATTACATGATCAATTATAGTTTCACTATGCTTTGTTACTCTGGTTGGTTTATCTATTTTTATTTTTAGATTGTATATGCACAATAAGTCCAGTAGGGTCTAGGTATTGTGTGTTTTTTCTTGTGTCTATGTTCAGATCTCCTATAATGATCAAATAAGCATATGTTTTTGAGAGGTGTTGAATTATATCTTCAAGCTGTTCAAAAAAGGTTTTAATTACACCATTTGGTGATCGATACAAACCTAATACACAACATAAATTCCCAGCAATTTTAGTTTCCAATGCTGTAGCTTCAAAGCTCAATTCTATTACATTTATGGGTTTGGTTGATTTATAGTTAGAAAAAATAGCAACCCCACCACTTTTATAGGAAGTTCTGCAAAAACTGGCTACTTTCACATAATTCTTCAAGTTGTACATTCCTATGTGATCAGTATTTAACAATTCATTGCAGCAAATATTTGTTAAAAAGTGTACAAAGAAACAAACAACTGAGGTGAACCTTTGAAAAAATGTAAACAAAACAGCAGTTTCTTTTAAGTAACAACTAAAAAACGACGTTGTACCATTTATTAACTTTATTATTGTTTCCAGGTTTCCAATAAACTCTGCTTCCTACCATCTCCCTTCTTTAGCAAAAATAAGCAAACAGATTATAGCATTCTTTTTAAAACCCAAGTGGGAATCAATAAAAATACATACCAAGATAAAAAAAATGCATCCATTACTTTCGTATTGTAATCAAAATACTCATGTTTCAATAATTATCCACAATGGTTCAGCATTTACAGAATAAAGACATCTTGATTTATCTTGGCAGACAAGTATTGTATCCAGAAAAGATGAAGTATAAATATTCTGTACTAGCTGCAACAGGCAGAAGAAATGCTTTGTTGGTGCTGCACATTTCTTGATTTTGACTGAGATAAACTCACTCTACAGTGTTCTTCTTTGGCATGCCAGTTTAGTAGTTGGCACACAAATAGCTAAATAAAAAATCCAGCAATTTGTACATTTGTTTATATGTAAAAGTGGACGTTGGAATTTTTCTCTGTGTCACACGATATGTGCAAGAGTCATGTCCTGTTTGAAATTTGAGATTCGTATATTTTACTGTTCGTGTCCCTTTTGCAATCTTCCACTGATTGTATCATTGCTTATTTGTGTAGTGAAATTTACAAGTGCCGCGATAAACTCCTACTGTTACTTTATTGTCAACTGTAGGCTTAAAACTTATTTGTGCACTTTTGAGAACAGTAAGCCTATCCTCATTCAAAACAATCTTTCTCTAAGCTTGCAAAACTACATTTTCATAAGTTACCACTATGAGTCTTTTCAATAACATTTTTATGTAGCAAATCATTGTTTGTGATTCACAGTTACTGCCAAAGAATACATCACCCCAAATATTCAGATATCACCACAAAAAATATGCACTTTTGGGAATTTACAATTGTTACAATTGTCCTGTGCACAATCTAATTTGTAGTAAATCACTACTTGTGATTTCATAACTGTAGCAGATATTGTAATTAACATATTGGTTTACAGCTAGCTTTTCTCAAGGAGTAGTATATATTATCTACATTTATCATAAATTAACTCAATTTTTGAGTTTTTTAGCAACTATAATTAACCTCAAAAAGTTTTGGGAAACTAGTTTTTCTGTTGCCATATTAGAAATCTCATTGCTTCAGTTCTTTCACAGAATTAGTACTTATTTAGCTCAAGGGACTACAAGATGATCAGCAGGCTTACTATAAAGTTATTTGTTCACTGCCGTGTAACACAATGCACCAGCCAAAATGCAGCCGCACTGTGAATGCTGTTCTCAAAGATGGGAAGAGTTGGTTGACTTCCATAAATAGCTGAAAATCACCTCAACTACCATCAAATGATTGGTAACTGCTGGGAATGAGTGTGTTGGACGAGCTCCTGAGAGTCATGTGCCTGTGGTAACACTATCAAAAGTATTCCTAAAGTACTATCTTCTCCTGTGGACCCTGTCTCCTCCGCGAAAGTATGGCATCTTTCATTACTTGTCCACTTGAATGTGAGTGGTATTTCACTGGTAGATCTAGGCATCCCTTACACTGTGGATGGAGACCAAGGACGACTCAGTGTGTTGTACAGATCCCCCATAACCAACAAGTTCGAGGTGCTGTCTTTAACTAAGCCAGTGGAACTCACTTCATCTGTTTTGGGGAAACCTATTTTGTCTGGTGTTAAGAGGAGGAAAATGCAAAAAGGTCTAGTAATCGCCAGCAGTTCAAACATATGGTGAATGATGGTCTCTTATGCAAATGGTAGCAAGAGGCAGGAAATGACATCACACTCAGTTTCTATGCCTTGGGGCCTCATTCAACATACTGAAGAGGCTGTTAAAGCAGCCATTAAGTGAATAGGGTGTAACTAACTGGAGATTGTAGTGCACATTGGAACAAATAATGCCTGTCGTCTGGGCTCTGAGGTCATACTTCGATTAAGAAGACCAGCCTTGCACATGGGGTTTCAACAAAGTTCACAATTTGCAGCATTGTCCCCAGAACTGATTGTCACCTCTTAGTTCTGAGTCCAATGGAAGGACTGAGCCAGAGATTTAAAAGGTTCTGTGACAAACTTCGGCTGCGACTTCCTGGACTTGGGCCACAGGGTTGAGAACTGTAGTGCTCCCTGAATGGATCAGGTATGCACTACACCATCAGAAGCTGCTACTCAGGTAGCTGGCAGTGTGTGGGGTGCACACAAGGTTTTTTTAGAGTAGGCAACAGTCCTTCCAACCCAGATAACGACAGCTGTAGGAAACCCAGAAGTATGAGTGTAAGATTGAAATAAATGTTCTCAGAGGTGCTCCTACCGGTAAACTCTCAAAACATTTGCAACAAAGTGCCAGAGTTTGAAGCCCTCATGAAAAGCAATTAAGTTCACATAATACTAGGTACAGAAAGCTGGTTGAAACCTGGAATTGATAGCAGTGAGATACTTAGGGAAAATTTAACTGTATATTGAAACAATAAGCGAATGGGAAATGGAGGTGGTGTATTTGTCACATTAGACAAGAAACTCAGATCCACTGATATGGAAATTGAAGTGGCATGTGAGATTGTTTGGGCAAGACTCAGTATCAGAGGTTGGCATAAAATGGTAACTGGATCGTTCTATCTCACAGCAGACTCATCCCCTGAAGTAATGAAAAACTTTAGAGAAAACCTTAGTTTGCTTGTAAGTAAGTTCCCCCAATACTATTGTAACATGATTACAGTAGTACTGGGGAAACTTACTTTAATCATCCACCAATCAACTGGGAAAATTTCAGCTCTGTTGGTAGTGGGAGTAATAAGACATCCTGTGAAGCATAGCTTCTCTGAAAACTACCTAGAAAAGGTAGTTTGGAACCCCCCTCATGACGGAAATGTGTTCACTCAAATGGTAACAAATAGACCTGACCTCTTTGGGGATGCCCACATCGAAATGGGTATCAGACCATGATGCAGTTGTTGAACAAGCAGAAAGATATATATGTACAGTAAACTAGATAAAAACTAGTAGTGCCATATCTCAATGAAGAACATGAAACTTTAAGCACAAGGCAGGAGCAGGTAGAGAAACTATGGTGTAAGTTTAAAAGGATAGTTGACCATGTACTGGATAGATATGTACCCAGTAGAACAGTTCTTAATGGGAGGGATCCTCCATGGTACACAGTCACTGTAAAGAAACTTCTAAAGAAACAGACACTACCACATAATAGGTGTAAAGCGAAGTGTAGGACTATAGACTGAGAGATGCTGAATGCAACGCATTTGGCTGACAAGAGAGCTATGAGTGAAGCCTTCAGTGAGTACTGTAGCAGAATATTATCAAATGATATGTCACAAAACGCAAAGAAATCCTGGTTGTATGTAATGGCTGTTAGTGACACCCAAGTTAGTGTCCAGTCCCTAGTGAATAAAACAGCAACTGAAATTGAAGGTAGCAAAGCAAAAGCTAATTCCATTTTCAAATGTTCTTTTACAAAGTAAAAACCAGGAGAATTGCCCCAATTTAACCCCTGTACCACTGAAAAGATGAGTGAAATCAGCATTAGTGTCAGTGGTGTTGAGCAGCAGCTGAAACTGTTGAAATTTAACAAGCTCCAGGGCCCAGTGGAATCATTAGCAGATTCTATACTGAATTTGCAGCTGAATTAGCCTCTCTTCTAACTACAATCTATCATAGATTCCTCGAACGAAAAGTCATGCTCAGTAGTTGGAAGAAAGCAGAGGTCACCTCCTCTACTAGAAGGGTAGCAGAAGTGACCCAAAAAACTGCCATCCAATATTCTTGACATTAATTTGTTGTAGAATCTTAGAATATATTCTCAGCTCAGATATAATGAGGTATCTTGAACAGAATGACCTCCTCAATGTGAACAAGCACAGATTCCAAAAACATTGATCCTGTGAAACTCAACTCTCACTTTTCTCACATAACATACTGGAAGTTGTGGATCAAGGCAGTCCTGTAGATTCAGTATTTCTCGATTTCTGAAAATCTTGTGACTTGGTATCACACCTACACTTATTGTCAAAGTTCAATCATATGGGCTATCAAGTGAAATTTGTGACAGGATTGGAGACTTTTTGCTAGGGAAGACACAGCATGTTATCTTGGAAGGAAAGTCGTCATCAGATGTAGAAGTAACTTCAGATGTGCCCCAGAGATGTGTGTTGGGACCCTTGTTGTTCATGTTGCATATTAATTACCTAGTAGAAAAATTAAAAGTAAAATCATAATTTTTGCAGATGATGCAGTAGTCTATAAAGAGGTATGGTCTGAAAGAAGCTGCATAAATATTCAGTCAGATCTTGATAAGATTTCAAAGTGGTGTGAAGATTAGCAACTTGCTTTCAATGTTCAGAAATGTAAAATCGTACACTTCACTAAACAAAAAAATGTAGTATCCTATGATTATAACATCAAAGAGTCACTGTTGGAATAGGTTGGCTGGTTGCTTGGTTGACTGAATGATTTAAAACAAAACTACTAGGTCATGAGTCTGTTTTTCCTGCAACAGAGATATCTACATGACTTTGGATCTGAGATGGCCTACCACACAAAACCCAGACTCCAAGGTCTACCTAACATCAATGAAGTATAGATAAGGGTCGAGAAAGAAGAAAGGGAGACATAGGAAGAAATGCAAGTGAGGTGCACCAACTAGGAAGCAGCCAGAAGCTCGCAAAAGCAGAGTGAGGACATATATACCTCGGTTCCCCACCATTTACCAAAGGTACCGCACTCAGAAATTGCCTAGGAAAGACTAACACGGACAGGGTAACAGAAGAACAGATAAACAAAAGACGAACAAGTCAAACAGACCACACAAGACAGGGGAGGAAGAGTCAAAGAGCAGGTAAGGTGATGGCTGTGGTGCACTACCAAGGCCAGGCTGCTGCAGCCCAGTCTGGGCAAAGGGAGCAACAGTGTGTTCTGCCAGCCCCTCAATGAGCCAACAATATTAATTGGCTCTCCTGTAAAGAGTGTGGTAAAAGCCCCCTTCACAAATAGGACGTAAAGTAAGTCAGTTGCTGAGGCATTATCTCCTAGCACCAGAGGTAGCGAGTGAGGGAGATTACAAGTCTGCCACAGGGTGGATAGGTTGGAACAGTTCACCAAAATGTGGGCCACCATCAAATAGGAACCACAACAACAGTGGAGTGGGTCTTCACACTGAAGGAGATGACCATGAGTCAGCCAAGTACGGCCAATATGGAGCCAGCAAAGCAATGCAGAGTCTTTGCAAGAGCTCTGCATGGAGGACCTCCACAAATTCATAGTTTCCTTTATCACCACTAGTTTGTTTGGTGAAGTCACAGCGAGCCATTCCATCACTGCTGGAGTAGGTCAACTCATACGAATATGTGGATGTAACACTTTGTAGGAATGATCACATAGGCTCAGTTGTGGATAAAGCAGGAGGTAGACTTCGGTTTAGTGGTAAAATATTGGGAACTGCTATCAGCCTACAAAGGAGATTGCTTACAAACCAGTTGTGTGACTCAATGTAGAATATTGCTCAAGTGTATAGGACTGGGATATTGAACATATAGAGAGAAGGGTAGCAAGAATGGTCACGGGTTTGTTTGACTTGTGGGAAAGTGTTACAGAGTTGCTGAAGAAACTGAACTGGCGGTCTTTTGAAGATTGTTAGTAGACTTTCTTGGGATAGTTTACATCTAAGTTTCAAGAACCAGCTTTAAATGATGATTCTGTGAATATACAACAACCGCCTACACATCACTCACAAAGGGCCAAGATAATATTAATTATAGCAAACACAGAGGCATCCAAACAACCATTCTTCCTGCACTCCATACCTGAATAGAATGGGAAGAAACCCTAATAACTGGTACATGCACTTAATGGTGGTTTGCAGAGTATAGATGTAGACGTAGATATACTTCTACATATACATGTAAATAAAGTTACTTCTACATCTGTTGACAACTTTTCATTCAGGATAAAATGCTGTATCATCCGAATCAAGAAATCCTCCCCCCAGACACATTATTATTATTATTATTATTATTATTATTATTATTATTATTACATTTGAGCTAAAAGTAAACTCTATGATTCTACAACAGATAGAGGTCAAAGATTTTGGAAGGTAGTTTGGTGAAATAGTTCTGTTACCCTTTTTGTAGACTGAGGGGTCTTGTGCTTTCTTCCAACTCTTGAGCACAGTTTTTTGTCTGTGGCATCTACAGTATACTATGGTTAAAAGAGAGGCTAGACCAGCCAAAATTCTACTTAGAATCAGACAGTAATTCCACTGGGCACTGGAGAGTTTTTCAGTATTAGTGATTTAAGCTATTTCTCAATGCCGCTGATATATAACACTTTCCCACAATATATCTTTATTTGCCACTGAGCATTAACATAACGAAATAAGCTATATTTCACTCATCTTTCCAGCGGTGAAAGAATCAAATTGGAGAAATACTCTTGGCTTTCCCTTTGTAAAGGAATATTTGGAAAAGAAAGTCAGAATTTATTTTTTTGCCTTGCTACCATCAATTTCAGTTCATGCGTTTTTTTCTAAGAGGTTTATCAAAAAAAAATTCTGCTACTGATAGTTGCTTAACACTTCACACACTGCCTTTTTGATACCCCAAGATGTTTTATTTACAATGTCTATGAACATACTCTCCTATGCTTTGTTTCACACTGACTGTGCAGTGGGTGCTGTTTCCTTAGAAGTTCCTTTTCAGATACTGAGTACCATGGATGTAGGATCCCCCCTCCCCACCCAGTCACAAACCGTTCCAGTAACTAAATATCTATCCAGTGCCTGGTCAACTATTATTCTAAACTCCAGGCAAAGCTCTACTATGTGCTCCTGCGCAAAGCTTAATGTTCCAACTTTAGTTGTTGAGTTATGACACAAGTCTTTTCATCTACTGTCTGAAAATATAAAATCCAGGATGGGACTATATTATGAAAACGATACTGTCTAATCAAAAATGTAATATTTATTCCCATTTTAACTGCCATTAGTACTAGGGCAACAACTGTTGCTAATAGCATCTCATGGGCACATCAGTATTAACATGGACATCTCAAAGATCATGTTTATTTGTCGCCAGGTAGTCTAATACATTTCCATCAAGTGTAGACTTCCGAACTATCTGTTCTAGGTATTTTTCAGAAAGGCTTTTAGTACTGGGTCACAGGACATCTTGTCACACCCACCATTTACAAAACTCCTCAGTAATCTAAATGAATCAATGCCATGCAAGTTCAAAGCAGTGTCAGTCATTTACAACAGCTATCAATTGTATTAGGAGACAGTTGCTATGGCTGCTTAACATTACACTGAGATATTCTAATAGCCCAACCTTATTTTTTAAAGTTTTGAGTCTTAAGGACATGAAACACTTCTGATTACTATGAGATCGTTTGTTACAAACGGAAAAAGCAGCCTAATTTTAATTTTGATTTGACCGTGGCCTAACTGATAAATGCTAAACAGATTTAGATGCTTCAGGAGTCGTTTCTAATGAGGATGCGGCTGCTCAAAAATTTTCAACACAATGATAAAGTGTTATTGCAATAACTAATGCCAAGATGTTTTACACTGATTGACTGTTATGTCCTGTTTAGACACTATATGAGGCAGACACTACTTTTGTTTCACACTTCTGATAATGGTTAATCTCATAAGAGGTCAGAATTCTTGGCATTACATCACAAGCTGTAACAGTGGTGAACACACACAATCCACACTGCAATCCAGTATGTGGCCAGTGCAGTCGATGCGAATGTGAATGTATGGGCCACTGTAAACCTTTACAAACACTTTTCAGAAATATCACATGTCACAAATTGGTAATGTTTTGCTCAGGGTCAACTCGCAGCAGTGGGGACTCACACAGCCAATATGACATGACATATAGTTCACGGCTCTGCCCAAACTCAGAGAATTCCAAACTCAAACTTGAACTCTGCTGACACTTCATCACTAGCGCTTGACAATCTATTTTGCTTTCCTTCAACCTATGTGAGGTAAAAACGCGTTTATCTTTGGGTAAGGGATCGTGGACCCCATCATTATCATCATCTTCATTGTTTCTCACCTGCAGTTTCCCAGGTGAGTGTATAAGTGCTTGCCACCTCCTCCTGGCCTTTATACATCATCTGTACCCAAGACAACTTCCCATTTGTGTCCTTTCTCCTCCACATCTGTTCTTACAGTTTCTATCCAGCATTTTCTTGGTCTTCCCCATGGTCTTCTTCCTATGAGATTCAGGTTGAAATACTTTTCAGCAGGTCTTTCGCTGTTCATTCTCAATATGTGCCCATACCACTGCAGCCTGTGTTTCTTCATGACACTGGTAACAGGAAACTCAATACCAGCTACTTTTCTATTCACCTCATTCCTGATTTTGTCCTTTCTAGTTGTTTGATTCATAGATCTAATTAATCTCATTTCTTTTGCCCGAGTTCTGTTGAAGTCTTTGTTTAGTAGGGTACATGCTTCTAAACCATACACAAGGACTGGTACGAAATAGGTGTGGTACATGGTCGCTTTCACTTTTCGTAGCATTTTATCATTCCAGAAAAGATTTCTGATTTTACTGTGAAAATTGGATGCTTTCTGTGTCCTGATGAGTACTTCCTGCTTAATCGTGTTGTCTTTTGAGATCATGCTTTCTAGGTACTTGAAATGGGAAACAGATTCTACTTTGACTCCTCCTAGAAATATATTTGAGGTTGTTCCTTGACTATTGATGGTCATATTTACTGTCTTTGTTTTACTTATTTTTAGTCCGACATTGCTGAATGTGTAGCTCCAATCACATTTCTTCTGTGCTACAGCTATTGTCTCTCCACAGACTATCAAATCACCAGTAAAAACCAGGACATCTGGTATGCTGTCTATTTTCTTGATAGATTTAATGGTCTTTCATCCCTGATTCCTTTCTCTGTTCATATTATGTTGCCATCATCTGTACCCAGTGCAAGAATATTTACAGATTCATTTTGTTTGCTCTTTTGTACTTCGTATAGTACTTCCCTACTTCCTTGACAGTCTTCCGCTACCCAAGTAGAAAAGTCCTCTCAGCACTTTTCCTTTTCTTCTTGAATCAATCTTTTTACACCTGGTTTCTTTCTCCAGTATTCCTGTACTAGATGTTCAACCATTAATTCATTTTGTCTGTTTTCTGTTTTTCATGGTTTAATTTTCTTTTCACTATGTTCTACCTTTTACTGCTGTCTTCACCTAGCCATCTCACCAAGGTGTTTCCTTCTCTTTTAGGGTGGCACTTACTTTTCTGGAGATGTTTGTGGCTTCTTTAACAAGAGTTTATTTGAATAAAGACCACTCTTCTTCTACACCCCCTTTCTTATTTTTGGGTAATCTGGTTGTTATTCATCCTTCATAGTTTCTTTTCTTTTCCATGTCCTTCAACAGCCAAGTCTTAATCTTTGCTTTTGCTTAAATTTTGGCACTTTCACTTCTTGTAGGACAGCAATTAACAGCCAGTGGTTGCTGTCTGGGCACTCATTGGGTATGACTTTAACATCTTTAATATACACCAGCTTTCCTATCGGTGATGATGAAGTCTGTCATAGTCGTGAGCTTACCATCCCAGCTCTGTCTTGGTATTTCATGACTTTCCCTTTTCTGATACCACGTTCTCTATGGCCAAGTTATTTCGCACACAGAGATCAATTAGATTCTATCCTTCTGGGTTTCTGTTCCCATAGCCGTGAGGACCGATGATGTTTTCTCATCCTAGTCTTTCTTTACCAACTTCGGCATTCAGATAGCTCATAATGATGAGTGTTCTCCTCTGTTATTTGTTCTTCAAGTTCATTAAGGAAATGCTCTTTCTCCTCTCTGGTACATCCTATCTGTGGTGCAAATAATTGCAAAACAGTATGCTGTGTATTACCAGCCCTTAGTCTCATCTGGATCCCATAAAGACAATAATTACAGAGCACGTGCATCAGCGGGCACTCCCTGGTGGCTAGTTTCTGGGATTGTATGGAGGATTCAGAGCATGTGTGGTAAATATATTGAGACAATGTAGCCATGTGTGTGCAGGCAAATTTTTGTTTAAGAACATTGTGCAAAAGGCAATTATTTTGTTGTTCTTTTGTGCCTGTCAATTGTTGAGTACCTCAGTTATACTGAGTGTTTACCTTGACTTCTTCCCTAATTCACAAATGCCAATGTTCAGAACATCTTGCAGAAGCCTTTTCAGTATCTTGGTATGCCCACAACCATGTGTCAATACACTACTCCTTAGTGGTGTTTGTGGTTAGTAATAAGGGGAACTTAGAATGAACTGTGAAATTCGAAACCACAAAAATAAAAAATAAAATAAAACACTTAGTCTGTGTATCCCTGTATAGTGCAAAGAATGGACTTTTTATTCTGGTGAAAGACATTTCATATGATTACAACAGTTCAACCGCTTGAGTATACAGACATTGGAAATAATTAGATTTACATAAACATTTAATATGAAGAAGCAGGTAAAAAAGGCAACTGATTAGGATGAGTAAAAAACAATTTTTTTTCCTTTTCCAAGTTGCTCCTATTTACCATATGTCTAATTTATTCTAACATTAACTCCTTTATTATCAATGAATAGATCAGCACTAGTTTTAATTAGTAGTTATTATACACTACATAAGCAGCCTTCTTTGCACTATACAGGGATACACAGACTGTGTGTTTTATTTTATTTTTTATTTTTGTGGTTTCAAATTTCACAGTTCATTCTAAATTCCCCTTATTACTAACCACAAACACCACTAAGCAGCCTCTACCTATTAATGTAAAACTAGGGTCATTCCGCTTCCTTTGTTGGCTCTCCTTCATGAAGGTACTCACAAAGTACGATCAATGGATGGGTAGATGAATGGACGAAAGGAAGGACAAGATTTGTTCAAAGTATAGTACATTGTCTCTCGGCAAAAAACTTGGGTAGTTCCAGTTAAATATATTTTCATCAAGATTAAACTCAATTTAATGGAAAACCTCACAAGAAAAGACATTTTTTTAATGTGTTAAGAACCATCTTACACAATTACAAACTGATATCCATCAAGAGATTTACTTCACCCTTACAAGGAGTAGTCATAGTTTTAATTATCACCTTGAAAAAAAATTGTGCAATTACTTTTTTGTTTCTTCCAGGTACGTACTGCAGTCCTATCACACACTGAAACTTATCTCCAGTGCAGCGGAATGTTGCAGCTGTTTCAGGACTGATGCAACTGTTAAATAACTTTGTCATGTGACTTGCAATGTGTACCACAATTCCAGGCATGTTCCTGGATACATGCATTAAGGCAGGCATGTTCCTGCGATAAGTACGCAACTTTTATTTTTTTCAAAGTGATGATTAAAACTCCCCCTTGTATACAGATGACCTGTGATAAAAAGAGGAAGAACTGCATGTTTTCTATAATCTTGGCAGGAGTTGCAGCAGCTCTGACAATGAAGTTCAGGCCATAAATGTTTTATTGTATAAGGTTCCTAGCCTGGTTGTAGACGTATGTTCCTTGGTATCTCCTTAACTTAGTAGTCTCAAGCTGAAAAACAGTTTGGATTTGTAGCTCACGAAGGTTACGACACAAACACTTCTTATTAATTACAGGGATACAAGGTGTGACGAAGCAAACTGGAATCTCTTTACTTCCTCTCTTGTTTTGCTGTCTGCCTCGTTAAATTCATTTCTTCAGTTTTAACTAATTACCTTTAACATACATGAGTATAATTTGCATTTTCACGAAAAGAGAAAGGTTGGCCCTCAGTCTTAAGAAATATAGCAAATTTTGTGCTTAGTTTTGTGTATGTACTGAATTTCCTAATTTATTTTGACTGTTCCTAGTTAATAACTTTTGTTATAGCGTGAAATCAGTAATTGTTTCATGGTTTGAATGCTATAGTTGACTTATAAACAAATATAAATTTTTTAATAATTATAAACATTTGGAAGAAGAAATACTAGGATTCTTAAAGTATTTATTTGGCTCTATTCAAAAAAATGTTAGCAAAGCCAACTCTTAATTAATTCCAAAGTAATTACCAATTCCATCAAAAGTGTTGTTTGTATAACTATATCTGTTGATTTCATCATTTTAACAAATAATTCGGCTAAACCCTCGTGGTAGAAGAAACTGTTAAAAAGAACCAATTTTTGATGTATTCAGTTAATTTAATGAGTTATGTTTTAATTGTAATTTCTGTAAATTAAACATCAAACAATGTTTAGTTTCAGTACTTATTATTGTGGGGATATATAAAGGCGCAATTTCTGGTCCCGGGACAGTCAGTCCACAGCCGATTTTCAGACGAGAAGTCTGTATCAGTTAGCGTAACAATAATGCCTTAACTGAACAGTGGAATTAGTGCCATATAAATAGGCCGTGTGTTAAAACAATGACAGTGTTTGTTCAAGTTATTTGATAAATAGTGAACTGCGTGGTTAGACATTTACTGCTCATAGATGTTCAACAGCAAACTATTGTAGCAGTATGCTGATGTTTGCCTGCAAACTATTAATGAGGCTTATCAAAAGTTGACCAATAGTGAATTGGTAATATTGGGGGTTGCGAACTGAAAGTAAAGCACTGTGAAAGGCAAATGGTTCAAATGGCTCTGAGCACTATGGGACTCAACTGCTGTGGTCATCAGTCCCCTAGAACTTAGAACTACTTAAACCTAACTAACCTAAGGACAGCACACACATCCATGCCCGAGGCAGGATTCGAACCTGCGACCGCAGCAGTCGCACGGTTCCTGACTGCGCGCCTAGAACCGCGAGACCACTGCGGCCGGCTGTGAAAGGCAACTGTACAACTGTTTGCTACATTATTTACAGTAGACGGTGCTGGACTTCCACCCCCCATTTTTCAACTAGTATAACAAAGCAGTACGTCAACACCGAGGACTATCAGTGAAGAAATAAAGCAGTCAAACATCACAAGTGGTACAAGAGAAATACATCCACTGTTTTCCAACCAGCTCCTCCAAGATTTACGTTCACAAGAAACCATTGCAAAATTTGGTCTGACTTCACAGCTACACAGAAACTTTAAAAAAAATTACTTCAAGTTCCATGTTATTTCAGTCAAAGTCCAGTGTACAGTGTACTTGCGATTTTATTATTGGCAATTTTTGATATCTTGTAACTCATCATTTTGAGCTATAAAAGCTGTCTTTATATTTTTTATATGTAATGTCATTCATTACATTATGTTTCTCACTAATATAAAAATTACTTATTGGGACATAATTTGAAGAAAATCACTAAGGGGTTAAATCACATTTGAACATGGCCCATCTTCCCTACCTTTAACTTTTACTCATGTAATTGGGGGTTCATGGGTGAGAATCTCATTAATAACACTTCTCTGATCAGTCCACTTTACTTGAAGGTGGTGACACTAGCCAACCAAGTTAGTGATCCTATATACAGATATCAGAGACTGGCAGAATAATTCATCAACAGTCCTTTAACAAGTTCATTGCTAGCATCTTTCTTCAACGTACTTTCACTCAGCACTGACTGACTGTCCCACTGAGTCCACACATAAAATATACTCATATATTCATCAGTAGAAATTTCTGAGCAAATGAACTGACATATAATCAATTTCTCAAAAAGAGTTCACAGAAAGGACAGTAGAATATCTGTACAAGCAGATCTCTGTGTGTAGGATGTGCGATGAAACTACTCACAACTTCAGAGAGTACCGCACCACAACTGATAAAGAACTACACCGAGATTTGCCAGGGGCCACAGCTGCCAAAACATTGGCATCACGTGTGATAGCTGCCATCCTCCTGCATTCTCAACAGGATGCCTATCATTTCAGAGCATGATGATAGGTAATTAAAGCACTGACAAAAGAGGGGGTTCATTTGTTCCAGTCTGGGGTGGTACTGGGTGATGAAGAAGGCACTCCTTTGCAGCAGGTTATTGGGTGTGGTGGCAGCGTTGGAGGTGGGTGCAGATACGGCACGGGACATCTTTTTGCAAGCTAGATTAAGGTGATAGCACCTGTCTGTGAAGGCATTTGTGAGACCTTTCGATATGCTGGGCAAGAGTGTTCTTGTCACTGCAGATATGCCATCCAGGGATGGCCAGACTGAAAGGGAGGGATTTTATAGTGTGGAAGGGATGGTAGCTGTTGAAATGAAGGTAGTGTTAGTTGTTTGTGGGTTTAATGGGGACAAAGGTGTGGATATAACAATCAGAAAGGGGGAGGTCAACGTCCAGTAAGGTGGCACCCTGAATTGAGGAGGACCACATGAAGCAAATGGGAGAGTAGATGTTGAGGTTGTGAAGGGTTTGGGATTTTTGGGAGGCTAGGAAGTTTTCTTCTACATGGCCTATAAACAGGTTGGCATGGGACGGTGCCATGTGGGTGCTCATGGCTGCTGTGGCACTGATTTGTTGGTATACCTTCTCTTCAGAGGAGTAGTAGTGTGTGTTAGGATAAAGTTAGTTAGTAAGCGGTATGGGGAATGAGGTAGTGCATTTGGTGTCTGAAGGACGTTGGGGGAGATAATGTTCAAAAGTACCAAGAACATGAGCATGAGTGGTGATGGTGTACATGGAATGGTGTCAGCAGTGGTGAGTAGGTATCCAGAAGATAAAGGGGTGGGGAAGTTGGAGAGTTGGTGAAGGAATTGGTTGATATCTTTGACATGGGAGGCTAGATTTTGAGCAATTGGTTGGAGGCTTTGTCAATGAGAGCAAAAATTCTTTGGGGGGGGGGGGGGGGTCACAATAACCAGCTACAATGAGGCAACCAGGATTGTTGGACTTTTGGGATGAAATCATTCTGTAAGAGTTTATAGGTGGAGGAGTCACGTAACTGTCAGAGGCCTTCTGCTAGGCAGTCATAGTGATTCAAAACAACACTGAAGTAACCTTTGTCTGCACGTAGTATGATTTGGTGAGGATCTGTTTTGAGGCTGTGTATGGCTGTCCTTCATTCTACTGGAAGGCTGGTGTCCTTAGGAAGAGACTTGGGGAAGGGTAGTGATGCCAAGCTGGAGGTAAGGAATTCTTGGAAGCTGACCAGGGACTGGTTAAGTGGGTGAGGAGGAGAATCGCAGCTTGCTGCTGGTATGAACTGAGAGAGGCAGGGTTCAATGTTGGGATTAGGCTGGCTCTGGCTATTTGACTATACCATTGGAATCACATTGTAAATTATAATTTGACTACTAAGATTACATAAAATACTGCATGAATAATTATTTGGAAATTCTGTGTATGCGTTACATACATGCACTGCTTGCATAATTGGATTCAGTTGAAAGATGACAAAAATGCTAGTTATGCAAAAGATTTAAATGGTAGCAAATGGAGTAATTTATTCTTGCTACATTTTAATTGCATCAAATTTATGTTCGGGAAAAGGAGTTTCAGAAAGTACGGATTCTGCATTAGCTCTTCAAGCTATCTCTTGATATGAAAATAAAAAAATATATATTAGCCTTTCTAATGTTTCAATGCAGATCATTCTATGATGGAATTCATAGTAATGACGTTGCATACCAGCTTGCCGAGAGAGGTACTTTAATGTAGCAAACAAAACATCCAACAGTCATTATATTGTGAAATAAACTAATCAGTAAAATGTTTTGGTAAGATAATCTTGGACTGCAGAGTGAAAATAAGAAGTGAAAAGACGTATTACAGAACAGAAAAGTTATATCATAAATGTCACAGAGCAAAATTATGTCAACGCTGACTAATAACAAGTCATGATTACCTTGCTCAGCACTTGCATTTAATTTGTGTGTGTCCACCATCCTAAAGTGAGATTTGAAAAAAAAAGGTGTGGTAACTTGGTGGAATCATTTAATAACTGAAGAAAAATTAGAACAATACAAAACATTATCAATATTATATTGAATATTACATATTATATTATATTGGAAAACCCTAACAAAGATGACCATATACCAGCCAGAGTTAAGATGGCCACGCTGATGGTCATACTGTAACATCAGCTCCATGAAAATAACACGACTTTCTTCATTGACAGTGACATTGTAATAGTGTTGTCACTGTTAGGAATGAGTTTTAAGTTTCAGTTTTCTATAGAGAGAGCTACTCAGCTACAATTGACTGGACATAGGCAACAGCATGAACATGTAAAGTTAAAACTGAAAGCCAGCCTGTACCTCGTGTTACAAATGAGGTGAGATGCAGAGCCATTGCTGTCAGTGGCTTCATTGCACTGGGAAAGACTGCTACAGCTAGTGGGGTCCATCCCTGATGAAGATGGCTGGTGATGTGCTTTGTGGAGAGGCGAATGCAAAGTCCTATTCTGAGCTTTCTCATGGCAAATAACACGAAGGGGGAACTAGGTCTAACAAACATGCAGAATTTTTTAGGCAAGTACAAAGTTTAATGCCAGTGTAATGACTAGACATGTCAGTGTGGAGCAATGGGCAAATGTAGCCTACAAAATGAGCAAATAAAAAAACAGCACTACTATTTTCATTGAGTCTCTAGAGATAAGGATACAAATGTAACAGAACAAAAATTAACTGCTGTTGTCAACCCAACAAAGGAGAAAATCTGCATAATGCAGCTGTGTGAAACAAACAGCTTCAGAATATGAAACTGCAAAATTAATTAATAATACTAAACTCTAGGAGATCCTCACTTGGGAACCACCATGAAAGAGAAAACCTCTCATTATTATATACAATGTCCCTGACAGGGAGGTGCAACAACAAAAAGAAATCACGTATGAGCAAAGCTTCGAATGGGAGCTCAAATGGAATCATTTTGACTCACAACTACTTATCCAGCATGGCATCCGGTACAGTTGTTTATAGTGAGAAAGTGAACAAAAGTTATAGTTGTGTGGTGAAAAACGGAACATACGTAAATTATAACAGTGAAATAGTGAAGCTAAATGAACATGTATCAAGCCTGCAGTTAATTGTAGCCAAAGCAAGTAAAACACGGAACTGTAAGCATGGGACTAGCATGATCACGGAAGAAAGAAGCGAAAAGGTGAGAAATACAACGAATGGAACGAACTGCGGCAATAAAAGCAGTTTCAGTGTCCTACCTACAATAAACGAGTGCTCTGAAGTGGATATAGGCCTACAGGCAGAAACAACAAGGCAACATATGTTTACTAGGCCAAAAAGGGTTGGTCGTGTGAAACCCAGTGACTGTAGAATTCCTGTGGTAACAAAAAACCGTTTTCATGCACTAGATTCAGATATAAATGCGGAATCCACGGAAAACTGTGACGAAAACAACACGCGGAATCTATATAGTGACAAGCACATGAGCAGAAACTTCCGCAATAAAAGTGAAGACAAACTCAAAGTGAAAATATTCTCTGATAGCCATGGACGTGAGATCACAAAAATACTATGTTACAGTCATTGTATACAAGCAACTATTATTGTCAAACCAGGTGCACCCATCCAAGAACTCATTAGAAACATAGGAACTGAAAATGATCGTCATATTGTCGTCATAGCTGGAGCCAATAATGTATATAAAAACGACCTCTACAGTGCAACACGAAACCTTAAGGCAATACTAAATTCAACACAAGAGAAATCAGTTTTTGTAGTCGGAATTCCACATAGGCATGACCTTTCGGAATGGTCATGTGTGAGCATGGAAATCATAAAAGCAAACAGGCAATACTCAAAGATTTGCAGGGCCTACCAAAATGCATATTTTATAAGTATGGACTCCTTGCAAAGAGACTGTTACACGAGACATGGCATGCACCTTAATAACAGAGGCAAGAAAATTCTGTGCCAAAACATCAGCATGATACTGAAAGCATCTGACAACCAAGAAGTAATTGCTGCTCTTCCTGTTCCTTGCTTGACGCAAGCAGAGCCTGAAGAAATTGTTACTTCTATTGCAGCAGTAGAAGTAGAGGTGGAAGCAGCAATTATACCTACACACATAACAAACGCTGCAGCAGCAGTACCTACCACACTCATCTACAGGATTCAACAGCAGCAGAAGATGAAGCAACATCCAAATCTCCACTCTCACCAGTTGCCACAACAATGCCTACAGCAGCAGCAGCAGCAGTACTTATCACACTTCACCAGCAAGATTCAACAGCAGCAGAAGAAGAAGCATTCGCCTTATCTCCTCAGTCACCAGACGCCACAACAGTGCCTCCACACACCATAACAGCAGTTCCATCAATTCCTGTAGTAGCAGCCTCATCTACAATATCATCACAAGGAGGGAAGAGTAGGCATACAACAGTAGATGTGCTACCACTCCAAGTGAACAATTTTTTAGTAAAAGGCAACAAGAGGCAGAAATCCAAAAGATAAGCCCTGAAAAAGGTTTGAAAACCAATCACCATAGTGTTCAGTGTGTAAGCAATAAGAGCATGGATCTTAAAATATGTTACCTTAACGTTCAAGGACTGAAAGATAAAGAATTTATCATAAATGAGTTTGGTCTTCATAACCAGTTTGATATTTTTTGTCTGAGTGAACACTGGGCTAATGAGAATAAACTTGCATTTGCCAAATTTGACAATTTTAGTATAGTAAATAGCTACTGTAGGAAAAAGCACATTAGAGGTGGTGTGGCAATTTATTCCAACCAGTCACTCAATTGTACAATAACCAAACTAGACCTAATTTCCTTGTGTGATGAACAGCACTTTGAAGTTACGGGTATAATCATTAATAGTCATAAGCTAATAGTAGTATCCATGTACAGATCACCAAAGGGAAGCTTTAACATATTTTTAGAAAAAATGGACATGCTATTGAGTGAATTAAGTAATATTAAATGGCTACACTATGATATTGCAATAGGAGGTGATTTGAATGCTGATTTTGATGTTACTAAATGTAAAGGTAGTGTTGCAGATCTGGAAAACTTACTAAGACAATACAATTTACATCATGTTAATAACAGGCCCACAAGAAACAAAGCATGTTTAGATAACATCTTTGTAAACTTCAAGACCACTGAAAACACATGCGAAGTTGTAGTGTTCCCATTCTCTGACCATGACTCCGTATCTCTAAATTATGCAAGTAAAATTCCCATCAATAGGAGCAATGCAAACAGACCTGTCCCAACAGTTGTGATTACCAGACCCGTAACTGAGGATAAAATTAACACATTTCGTAATTCCCTTGCTGACAGAGACTGGTTTGGCCATTGTAGTGTCGATCGACATTACACTTCAAGTAATGACCTGCCAACCAAAATAATATTTGATAGATTTTTTAATGCATTCTTGACCCTATTTAACTATAGTATTCCCATAAAGAAAATCAAAATAATGGACAGCAGCCACAAATCCAGATCTCAAAACAGACAAAATATATGGTACACTAAACAGCTGACAGATCTAAAGAAAGAAGTTTTGTTACTGTACAACATATACAATAGTATGAAGTCTGACTGTGCCAAATCAGCCTATGTGGAATGCAGGAATGAACACAAAAAAGCCATCCTGCAGGCCAAAAAAAAACCTACAATGCCAACAGCATACATAATTCCACCAATAAATGCAAAACCGCTTGGAAAGTAATTAACAGTGCTGCCACAGATACTAAAAAAGACAAAATTAATATCCCACCACAAACACTGAATGAGTTTTTTATTAATTCAGTGAAAGAAATAGGAGACGCAATTATCAAACCAGACATTAGTCCATCTGAGTTACTCTCCCAAAATTGGGGTAGACAGTCACTAAATACAAGCATGCTAACCTTCTCCGAAGTAACGCCTAGATATGTACAAGGGGTCATAAAACAACTGAAATCATCTGATAGCTTAGATATATATGGGATATCATGCAACCTGCTAAAAAAAGTGTGTGATTGCATTCTGTACCCTTTAAGCCATTGCATAAACAAGAGCTTACTTGAGGGATATTTTCCTGATGAGTTAAAACTGTCTAGGGTCGTCCCAGTATACGAAAAGGGAGATAAAGACTCTCCATCTAGTTACAAGCCTATTTCAATAGTACCCGCATTCTCCAAGGTAACAGAATGCATCATGTACCAACAATTATCATCTCACTTTAAGAATCTAGGAATAATTAATGCTACACAATACAGGTTTAGGAAGAATCTGTCAACCATTGATGCAATCAACACGGTAGTCAGTTACATCCTCAAAGTTTTTGAGAACAAAGGCTTTGCTCAGGTCTCATTCTGTGACCTAAGCAAGGCCTTTGACTGTGTTGAGCACACGCCACTACTAGAGAAACTAGAACTCTACGGCATCAAAGGAAACAGTCTCAGACAATTAAAAGCTTACCTCAACAACCGTAAACAGGTAGTTTGTGTTGATAAGGAAATGTCAAACATAGAAAATGTTAAAGTAGGTGTGCCTCAGGGATCTGTACTGGGGCCCTTCCTGTTTCTGATAATGATCAATGACCTCCCCTCGTTTATTAGATCCACCACTGTATTGTATGCAGATGATACGACTTTTCTTCATAGCAGTAACAATCATAATGATCTCAAAACCTGTGCTGAAAATCCTCACTAATGCAGCATATTGGTTCAGAGCAAATGGTTTCCTGCTAAATGAAAATAAAATTCAGCAGATAATCTTCACTCTAAGAGACAAGCCACTATCTGATGACCCTAGTTCTGTTAAATTCCTGGGAGTTTATTTAGACGAAAAGTTATCCTGGGGCCAACATGTAAACTATATTAGTAGTAAGCTATCTAGAGTAATTTATTTATTAAGACAACTCAGAAATTGTGTACCTGAAACATACATCAGATCATCTTATTTTGCATTTTTCCAAAGTATAATATCCTATGGCATTATCTTGTGAGGTAACTGTAGTCATATACATGACATCCTATTATTGCAGAAGAAAGCCATTAGGATAATTACAAATTCTTCACATAAGGCTCACTGCAAACCCTTATTTACCAAACAAAAAATTATGACTGTAATAAACCTCTATGTATACAATGTCTTAATCTTTACGAAGAAGAACCTACAAGATGTGAAACATAGAGAAAATGTACATTGCTACAACACAAGAAGCATCAAACACATATACACGCCTTACCACAGGCTATCAAAATCAATAAATAGCTATGAAGTCACAGGGCACAAACTATTTAATAAGCTGCCACATGCCATACAGGATCTTCCTGAACATACATTCAAAGAAAGACTGCATGAATGGTTTATTGCCCACCCGTTCTATGATATCAATGACTTCTTCAACTGTAAAATGCAGTAATCCAACAGATGACCCACTGTACATTTATTGTAATATACGCTAAAATATTTCAGTAATCAATACCTTATCACACTGTATTATAAATTGTAACTTCATTTGACGTTGTCAATTGCTGTAATGGCCTAAAGACAATAAAATCTTTATTATTATTATTCCAAAATTTAAGACTGGACCAAAAGTAAGATACTTCTTCACATGGTGGAGGTAGGACCTACAACAAGAAAAACACTTCTCGACAAGCAGAAGGTTTATGTAGGCTCTGAAGCTATAGTTGTGAAGGATTACCACTGTAATAAGTAAGTAAACCACTGCAATAAATGTCATGATTATACTCATGGGGCAAAGAACTGCACCAGGGCAGAAATCACTTGTGCTCACTGCAAAGATGACAGGCATCAGAAAGCAGACTGTGGACAGAGTAAATAGAGTCCAATGTGTATACCAAGTTTGAGAAGAGGAAGATAATGTACTGCAGATCGAAGTGACTGGCTAACACATCAGATGTTCCTGGACAGACTTATCCTACACCCTGATTATTTGTAAAACACTAATAATACCTATGACGGAGCACTATGAAATGAGAAGTTATCTTGCTGAATGTGTAGACAGTAGAAATCTCCTTCTAGCGGAAAGTGATAGGCGGAGAAGGCTGGAATTTCTGGCACAAAATAAAAAACAAAGGTTGTATTAGAGGTGCTGCTACTCCAACAGAAGAGTCATTCACAACTGAGCCATAGAAACTAGTACAATGTATATAACATTTATCATCCTTAGAATGTGCTGTGCGCATTGAAAAATGGTACAATAACACCTCACCAAAAGAAGGTACCGAAATTCAGCATAATGAGATACTGAGCACAATTAGTAAAGACTGAAAACACAGAAAGTACAATTCCAGTGCAGCCAAGTGTTAGTAAAGAAATAGAACCACTTACAAAACAAAATATCATGTTCAACAGAAAAGAAACCAATGCAATTTAAACACAAGTCAACACAATCAGGAGTTCATGACACAAACACTAAGCCAGGATAGACAGCACTGCACAACTGTAGCTGTAAGTAAAACACATATTGAAAGAGCAGATGTGAAAGTACTAAGACACCAGTCTCTCTACATAAAAAGCAATGTCCTGACCGATTCACTCACTCAGTGACTCATCATCGCCTAGCCCCAACCATTAAGGATATAAACTTGAAATTTGGAGAAAGTCTTGACCTTATACCGTAGCCATCGTTTACGAAGGGTTCAAAATTCCGTTCCTGAAGGTGTGAAATAAGGAGTGAAAGGCGTTTTGAAAATATATTGCTATTAAGGCAGTTTTGAAGTTAGAACTATGAAAAAGGTATTTGGTTTCTCAGTCAGATATAAAAAAAATCATGTTTCAGCACTTTTGGAAATTCAACCACTAGGGGGGTAAAATAGTTGGTGAATGTTTTTTCTAAAATAAATCACTATTACAGAAACTACTGAAGCATTTTAAAGCTATGGCTAAAAATCCATATTTGACTTCCAGGTTAGAAATTAAAAAAAGTGTTTCATTGTTTTCGGAAATTCAGCCCCCGAAGAGTGTGAAATAGGTGAAGAAAAATTTCACAAAACTGTTTCATTATGCAATCTCTTTGAAAGCTAAATCTATGAAAATTTGTATTTGCCTTCTCTGTTAGAAATTTAAAAAAAAATGTTTGTTTCATTGCTTTTGGAAATTCAATTCCCAAGGGGTGAAACACGGGATGAAACAAGGGTTGAAAAATTTTAAGAAAATATTTATTTAAAAACAAACATTTTAAAGCTGAATTTCTGAAAATTGTTATTTCACTTCTGGTTAGATATGAAGGAATATGTGTTAGGGGATGGAAGTTCCTATGGGAATATCTCCACAAGGACACAAAAGGCATAATGAACAAAAACTTTGGACTCAAGCTAACAGCATTGCTTTTTGGGCAAAAGTTCACTCAAGAAAACCATGCTTCTGTGGCCTTAATTAACATGAGAAAGTTTAGAAGGTGTTGCAACTTGTGAATGACATAAAAATACAATTAAAGAAAAAAAATTGTGCAGGCCACACCGGCCCTAATCTAGTAACAAAATATAAACCCACATTGTTGTTGTTGTTGTTGTTGTTGTTGTGGTCTCAGTCCTGAGACTGGTTTGATGCAGCTCTCCATGCTGCTCTATACTGTGCAAGCTGCTTCATCTCCCAGTACTTACTGCAACCTACGTCCTTCTGAATCTGCTTAGTGTATTCATCTCTTGGTCTCCCTCTATGATTTTCACCTTCCACACTGCCCTCCAATGCTAAATTTGTGATCCCTTGATGCCTCAGAACATGTCCTACCAACCGGCCCCCTTCTTCTCGTCAAGTTGTGCCACAAACTCCTCTTCTCCCCAATTCTATTCAATACCTTCTCATTAGTTATGTGATCTACCCATCTAATCTTCAGCATTCTTCTGTAGCACCACATTTCAAAAGCTTCTATTCTCTTCTTGTCCAAACTATTTATCCTCCATGTTTCACTTCCATACATGGCTACACTCAATACAAATACTTTCAGAAACGACTTCCTGATACTTAAATCTATACTCAATGTGAACAAATTTCTCTTCTTCAGAAACGCTTTCCTTGCCATTGCCAGTCTACATTTTATATCTTCTCTACTTCGACCACCATAAGTTATTTTGCTCCCCAAATAGCAAAACTCCTTTGCTACTTTAAGTGTCTCATTTTCTAATCTAATTCCCTCAGCATCACCCGTCTTAATTCGACTACATTCCATTATCCTTGTTTTGCTTTTGTTGATGTACATCTTATATCCTCCTTTCAAGACACTATCCATTCCATTCAACTGCTCTTCCAAGTCCTCGGCATGTCATCGGCAAACCTCAAAGTCTTTATTTCTTTTCCATGGATTTTAATACCTACTCCGAACTTTTCTTTTGTTTCCTTTACTGCTTGATCAATATAAAGATTGAATAACATCTGGGAGAGGCTAAAACCCTGTCTCACTCCCTTCCCAACCACTGCTTCCCTTTCATAACCCTCGACTCTTATAACTGCCATCTGCTTTCTGTACAAATTGTAAATAGCCTTTCGCTCCCTGTATTTTACCCCTGCCACCTTTAGAATTTGAATGAATATTCCAGTCAACATTGTCAAAAGCTTTCTCTAAGTCTACAAATGCTAGAAACGTAGGTTTGCCTTTCCTTATCTTTCTTCTAAGATAAGTCGAAAGATCAGTATTGCCTCACATGTTCCAACATTTCTACGGAATCCAAACTGATCTTCCCCAAGGTCGACTTCTACCAGTTTTTCCATTCGTCTGTAAATAATTCGTATTAGTATTTTGCAGCTGTGACTTATTAAACTAATAGTTCGGTAATTTTCACATCTGTCAACACCTGCTTTCTTTGGGATTGGAATTATTATATTCTTCTTGAAGTCTGAGGGTATTTCGCCTGTCTCATACATCTTGCTCACCAGATGGTAGAGTTTTGTCAGGACTGGCTCTCCCGAAGCCGTCAGTAGTTCCAATGGAATGTTGTCTACTCCCGGGGCCTTGTTTCGACTCAGGTCTTTCAGTGCTCTGTCAAACTCTTCACGCAGTATCTTATCTCCCATTTCATCTTCATCTACATCCTCTTCCATTTCCATAATATTGTCCTCAAGTACATCGCCCTTGTATAAACCCTCTATATACTCCTTCCACCTTTCTGCCTTCCCTTCTTTGCTTAGAACTGGGTTGCCATCTGAGCTCTTGATATTCATACAAGTGGTTCTCTTTTCTCCAAAGATCTCTTTAATTTTCCTGTAGGCAGTATCTATCTTACCCCTAGTGAGATAAGCCTCCACATCCTTACATTTGTCGTCTAGCCATCCCTGCTTAGCCATTTTGCACTTCCTGTCGATCTCATTTTTGAGACGTTTGTATTCCTTTTTGCCTGCTTCATTTACTGCATTTTTATATTTTCTCCTTTCATCAATTAAATTCAATATTTCTTCTGTTACCCAAGGATTTCTACTAGCCCTCGTCTTTTTACCTTCTTGATCCTCTGCTGCCTTCACTACTTCATCCCTCAGAGCTACCCATTCTTCTTCTACTGTATTTCTTTCCCCCATTCCTGTCAATTGTTCCCTTATGCTCTCCCTGAAACTCTCTACAACCTCTGGTTCTTTCAGTTTACCCAGGTCCCATCTCCTTAAATTCCCACCTTTTTTGCAGTTTCTTCAATTTTAATCTACAGTTCTTAACCAATAGATTGTGGTCAGAGTCCACATCTGCCCCTGGAAATGTCTTACAATTTAAAACCTGGTTCCTAAATCTCTGTCTTACCATTATATAATCTATCTGATACCTTCTAGTATCTCCAGGATTCTTCCATGTATACAACCATCTTTCACGATTCTTGAACCAAGTGTTAGCTATGATTAAGTTATGCTCTGTGTGGCTTCCTCTTTCATTTCTTAGCCCCAATCCATATTCACCTACTATGTTTCCTTCTCTCCCTTTTCCTGCTCTCGAATTCCAGTCACCCATGACTATTAAATTTTCATCTCCCTTCACTACCTGAATAATTTCTTTTATCTCATCATACATTTAATCACTTTCTTCATTATCTGCAGAGCTAGTTGGCATATAAACTTGTACTACTGTAGTAGGCGTGGGCTTCGTGTCTATCTTGGCCACAATAATGCGTTCATTATGCTGTTTGTAGTAGCTTACCCGCATTCCTATTTTTTTTATTCATTATTAAACCTACTCCTGCATTACCCCTATTTGATTTTGTATTTATAACCCTGTATTCACCTGACGAAAAGTCTTGTTCCTCCTGCCACTGAACTTCACTAATTCCCACTATATCTAACTTTAACCTATCCAATTCCCTTTTTAAATTTTCTAATCTACCTGCTCGATTAAGGGATCTGACATTCCATGCTCCGATCCATAGAAAGCCCACAACAAATCTACAATAAAACATGTTACCAGGTCTGAGAGATATAATAAGAACCAAGCACCCAGAAGGAAAATCTATAATATTTCTTCTACTAATTCCTATGCACTGATCCAACTAAGACTGAAAAACCTTCCTACTCACCTTCAGTTTTTGGAGAACTTACTGCTTAGTATATGATACCGAGGAGTTGTGTGTGCATTTCATTAAATCACATGGTAAAACAGTATCTGACCCTCAGCAACGGAGGCCGCACTGGTAATTCTTATACATTATGCATAAATGGATACAAGGCGTTTAAAAATAGCCCTGTTAATTGTACGAGAAACCAGAACATGATGGATGAAATTCGCAAAGTAGGTGAAGAAATGAAGTTTGACATTCTGTGCTTACAAGAACCATACACAAAAGATGGAAAAATCTCTGGAGTGTATATCGCAGCTCATGTCATCACATGTGGTCAAAAACCAATGACCACCATTGACATATATAATACGAACATTTGATCTATAAAAATTGCAGAATATTGTAATGAAGCCTGACTTGTATGGAAGTTATTACAGTTACAGTAAGTTTGATTTTTGTCTCGATGCATTTCCAGTTCAGTGACACCATGCCTGAGTATGTAGAGCAATTAGATACCAGTCACTTTGGCCAAAGAGAGGCAGTAATCAATATGATTATGGTTTTGTTCAATGCAGTATGAAAAAGATATAATAACACCCGAAGCCATCGTGGAATTAAATATGTAACTGGCAGACAGAAGTGGAAATCCTCACACACATGAAGGGAGAGCTGGTGCAGATTCCAATATAGAGCTAATTAGTTAGTTGGTTAGTTACACATTATACAGATCATTTGAATAAAGCTTTTATTGAAATGATGTGGAACAAGTCAGTTTACAGGATACACATACATGATTAGCATTAATATTAGTGAAAATACTATTTATGGAATAATCCATCGGTTCTTGGAGGAACACAGACACATTTATACTTGTATACACAGTATATTCCTCAATAATATTTATTAGTTCACCATGAACTGGCTTTCAGCTTCTTACGTCCTCCTCAGATAACTTAATACTAAACATATAGTCCACACAACTTCAGTGAGAATTCATAGCTGTACAAAGATGTGTGACATTTTATGACTTTAACGATACAAAAAACATGCATAATGTAATACCTAAAGAGACTCAGAAAAAATAAATCTCATATTGCAGTATATTCAAATCTTAAAATTACGTGACTGTAGAAGCCAAAACTGTTCTACAAGTGAGTAGTGGCACAGTCTACTCTGTCACATGGACAAACTGGTGAACGTGATAAATAGATCGAAAAAATGGAGTAGGAGAAAGAAGTCTATGGAATGCAGAGGTAGAACAATTATAACAAGCTTATTATCTAATAGTGAGAGAAATAATAACTCGTTGCCATTTTAATAAGGGTGAGTAATGGAACTGTGTTTGGTCATTAAGAATCAGGTCAGAATTCTTTGACTCGTTTTTACTAATGGCCAGAATTTCAAGTAATGTTAGTTTCCTGCCCTTAGTTCCTTTATAGATAACATCACATTTCACATCATATGAATAGCATTGATTCAGGACATGTTCAGTAAAGGTGGAATCTTTCTTTTTCAGGCTCCAACTTCTTTCATGTGCAGTATAACTGTGTCTGTTGAGGTTACTTTCCTGTATTTCTAAAACAAATGCTGTTGCTTACTGATGTCAATGATGAGGTCCAGAAAGTTGATAGTATCTCCTCCCAACTCCATTGTAAAGTTGATTTTACTGTGGTGTCAATTTAAATGTTGAAAAAGTTTATTTAATTGTCTGGTGGTACCTACCCACAAGCACAGTAAATCATCCACATACCTAGTCCAATACTGTATATTAGAGCTTAGGGGCTCTTTATCTAAAAATGTTTGCTCAAAATTATTGGTGACCATTTCACCTAACAAGGGACTCAGTGGGGACCCCACTGCTAACCCATCTGACTGACTGTCCAGAGCCTGCTGAAATTGTAAATAATTTTGTTTTAAGCATGTTTCAATAGACATCCTTACATCATCTATCTCCACTGGATTTGTTCTAGTTTTATGCAACCACTCTGTTAAGATTTCCATTGCCTCTGCAACAGGAATATTAGCAAACAGGCTACTAACATCAAGTTATTAATATGTCTGATTTCCTCCAACAACCGATGGGATATTCCATAAATATTATCAAATGTGCTAATGTTGCTGAATTTCTGTCATATGTAACAGGTTAATGAAACATAAGTATAAAGCTACACAACAGATCTGGTTCATTAATATTAATAAAAATATTATTTATGAAATATTCTGTTGGTTCTTGGAGGAACATAGACAAATTAATAATTTGAATGCAAAGTATGAAAGTTCCACAATAAGTACTAATGTGTAATTGCGAGTACTTAAAACTAAACATAATACCAAAATACACGATGCTGAAGTCAAAAAGTACCATACAAGCAGCCAAGAAAGCTGCCCGTGTTGCCAAGAGGAAGTGGGAAAATGAAGAAATGAAAAAGTGATGTGTGATGCATGATATGTTGTTTAAAATGGCTCTGAGCACTATGGGAGATATGTTGTTTACATTTGAAAGTTGTTCACATGGCAATTACGTCACGCCTACACCCTTGTGAATTCGACATATTTGGTAAAGCAGTCCAAGAAGAACCACCTGCCATAACAAACATAACGTACCTCTGCTGGAAAGCTAGAATCAAACAGTTATCTCAACTAAAAAGAGCCCCAACAACCGTTAAATGTCAACAGTTTGCAGAATGTGTCATTAACATATCAAATCTAAACTTGTCTTCTGAGGAATTCCACATTTTCAACAAGGGAATTAAATATGGTCTGAAACCCAATATTTTCGAAAAACAGCTACACATACTGAAAGTTGACCTTGAATATTCTCTGTCAGACAATGTTTCTACAAAACATCTGGTAGCTCACGAACTAAAAACTGTACATAAAGATATGTTCAATGATAGTTGTAGAGAGCAAAGTGTGTTGTACATATTAAAGAACAAATTGTCCTCTCAAGACGTGACTGCCACTAAGGGTGACAAGGAGAACAGTTTAGTGTTAATTAATAAGTCACAATATATTGAAAAGGTGTTTACATTCCTCAACCCTACAGAGATCCCTGAGTTACCTAACGATCCCATAATGAAATATGAGGTGGAAGTGACGAAACTCATTAAAACCTGCAAATGCATATTTACTGATAGTGATGCGAAACACCTCACAAACATGAATCCAATAGCATCTAGGTTCTATGGGTTACCTAAGCTTCACAAAGAAGGTATTCCAATAAGACCTGCAGTGTCTTCAGTTTCAGTACCTTGTCATAAATTAGCTAAAGAGTTAGACTCACTAATTAAAACAAAAACTGAATTTCAGCCAAAATTTAGGATACCTGGTTCACCTGCATTAGCGAAAAGACTACAAAATCTACCCATTCCACCTAGTGCAAAACTAGTCTCGTTTGATGTTAGGCAGCCTGTTTTCTAATATTCTGTTGCAGAGGCAACTGAAGTTTTAACAGAGTGGTTTACACAAAACTAGAACAAATCCACTGGAGATGAAGAATAAGGGTAGCAACTGAAACATACTTAAATCAAAATTATTTCCAATTTCAACGGGCTCTGGACAGTCAGTCAGATGTGTTAGCAATGGGGTCCTCACTGAGTCCCTTATTAGGTGAAATGGTTACAGATAATAGTGAGCAAACATTTTCAGATAAAAACCTCTGAGTTCTAAAATACGATATTGGACTAGGTATGTAGATGATGTACTGAGCTTGTGGACAAGTACCACCAGACAATTAAATAAACTTTGTCAGCATTTGAATTCAAATCACAATAAAATCAAGTTTACAATGGAGTTGGGAGGAGATACTATCAACTTTCAAGACCTCACCACTGACATCAGTAAGCAACAGCATTTATTTTGAAATACAGGAAAGTAACCTCAACAGACACAAATAATACCAGCCAGTTTCTAGCATCCCATAATACACAAACACGCAGCCCTCCATTCCGTGCTACACCGCGTGCTATCTATACCACAAAGCAAATCAGATTTTGAAAATGAATTGAAAACAATTAAAGAAGTAGCATACAGCAATGGTTATAGTCCTACAAAAACCAACAACATACTCAGCAAAAAGAAGAGCATTTTCCCCCTAGGCTTGCAGGTAGAGACATCATTATTCTCCTCTAAGTTTGATGGATTATTTACAATGAACTTCGTTAGTGGATGGTGCAGCTAAAATGCCAAATTTCTTGAAGAGGGACCAACATGATGACTGCAGGTGAATACTAAAATTATTCTTACTGCTGACTTTTGTGAATTCAGTTCTTTCTTTCTAAGTGATGAGTTACCCCAGAAAATTATTCGTTAAGTCATTATTGAGTGGAAACACACAAAATACATCTGGATGTTGAGTCATCTCAATAACTGACAACATTTGGTCAGGAAGATCAGAACCTGGAAAGCTGAAAGAGGCTTCACCATGAGTGACCACAATTTTATAAATTTTACAGCCGATTTCTGTACAAATGAACTCATGAGGTGACAAAACATTAAACTTGTCGAAGATATGACACAATATAAGGAAAGCCAATTGAAACCATCCGAGGAGTATTTTCTGCTGTCTACACCCTGTGGAAATAAATGACAACATGGACACAAAACATCAAAAGCTTGTCACTGCAATACTAGAGAGTGTGAAAGCTGGAATACAAGTCGTAAGACAAATTAGCTGATGTTCACAAGTACCGTGGAACAAGTTTCTCTAAGTATTGAGAAGAGAAGCCAGAAGTGAAAGCAGACTCAACCAAACAGGCTGCACCATGGAAAAAAAAGGGTTCACAGACTGGGCAGACACAGGAACCTGAAGCAACTATTTAAAGACTGCCCAATGCATGGCACAAACTGCATTTTGATTCATTGGCACACTGTATAAAACTGTCTGTCAGAAGGTAAAATCTCTAACAATATTATCAACTCTAAAATGAGCAGAGGCAGCACGACAGAAAACTTGTGACAATGCATACAATTAGTGGTGAAGATTCTCTTGCCAGATAACACTGCAGAGGGCAAAGTTGATGAGCACAGAAAGCTGTGGAACAGAAGCAGGGAATTATGTGATGGAGACATAATAGTTTTTCAGAAGAGAAGGCGAGGAAAGGGTCCTGAAACTGGAAAGGAATAAATCACCTGGTCCCAGTTTCAAAAGATAGAGCTGATCTGATAGCTATTTTTGCAACATACAACATGGTCCCAATTATAAATTCCCCTACCAAAATTACAAGTCTATCCAGCACCGCTACTGATATGATGATAATAAAAAAGGAAAGCCATGAATACACAGCTGGAAACTTCAGCAAAGGGTCAGTGACCACTATGCACAACTTTTTTAAATATCTTCAACTTAATTACACACATAGAAACTATGAAAATAATGGAACCTTCAGTCATGAAAACATTGAATACTTTAGGAATTTATTACAGAAGGAAACATGGACTGAACCGTACAGGTACAAAAACACAGATGAGAAGTTCAACATATTTATGGATATCTTTACATATTATTTTAACATGTCATTTCCAGTAAAAAAAAAAAAAAAATCATCAGAAAAATCATGTGTAGTAGGCTTAACAGAAAAAATTGCTGGTTGACAACAGGAATAAAAACAGTAATGTGCTGAAAAGCGAAGATTGTACGAGATCTCGAAATCTTATGTAGTATCTAATGGTTTAAAAAATATAAAATGATACTTAAAAATGTTGTCACAGAAGTTAAAGTAATGGCAAATGAATGCTATATAAATAACTCCAATAACAAAATGGAAGATGTATGGAATATAGTGAAATAGCAAACTGATAACATTTATCCTCAAAATTCCAATATTAAATTGAACTGTAATGCCACAGAAATTAATGATCCTAAGGAAATATCAAATGTGTTCAGTACTTGTTTTAGAAATATAAGTGAGCAATTAGTTGCTGAAATCAAACCTTGAAATAATTTTTAAATACCAACATAAATCCTACTTCTCTCTCTCTCTCTCTCTCTCTCTCTCTCTCTCTCTCTCTCTCTCCCCCCCCCCCCCAACAACCCAGAAAGAAGTCCTGTCATTTATCAGAACTTTAAAAAAGAACCATTCCGCTGGAATCAAAAGCATCCCAGACAGTCTTATTAACAAATGTGTAGATCACATTGTTGAACCATTAGCTCACCTTTGTAATAGTTCCTTTCAAAATGGAATTTTCCAATCATGCCTAAAAACAGCTAAGCTCAAACCACTATTCAAAAAAGGTAAAAAAGGAAGAGGTGGTTAACAACCCACGAGAATCATCTCATTTTTTGAATCTATGGAACGAAAACTGAATCTAATATAATCTAACAGGCCACTGCTCTACTATCTGTATTCTCAAAAACAACAGAAAATGTTTTTCAAAGAAGAGTAATAGATTTACTGGAACAGCACAACATACTATCAACAGCACAACATGGTTTCAGGAAAGGCCGAACAACTGATTCAGCAATTTCGAACAATTAAGTGAAGTACTAGATGCCTCTAAGGCTTTTGATATCATAGATCACACAAAACTATTGCCTAAACTTGACAACAGAGGGTTAGAGGAACACCTAAAAACTGGATAAAATCATACCTAAGTACCTGAAGTACAACATCAAAGTTTCAGCAAATTGACTCAACACTATTCAGACTATAAAGCCATTATATATGGAGTGCCACAAGGCTCAGTTCTGAAACATCATCTATTTCTGTTATATGCGAATGGCCTAAACAAGTTCTGTAAGAACACCATCCAGTTCGCTGATGATACTAGTGCGCTAGTGTGTGGGAAAGAAATGGAAATGTCTCAGATGTACAACAGACACACTGAACAACACTGAAAACTGGTTCAGTCGCCAAAAAAATTGTAATAAATGGAAGACAGTGGCACACTTCCATAACGTGAAAAACGGTGAACAAACTGTTCTGATCCAGATATCTGACAAGGACCTACACAGCTTAGACAACATTAAGTTCTTTGGTGTACGGCTCCAAGGTAATCTTAAATGGGGGATGCATATTGAAAAATTCAGCCAATCCATAAGAAGGGAAGTAAAGAAGAAGTTACAAATTATAGACCAATATCACTAATCCCTACCTCCACTAAAATATTTGAAACAAAGCACATAGTTTTAATCTGCCAGGAAGTTTCATATCAGTGCACACACTGCTGCAGAGTAAAAATCTGCATTTTGGATATTTGAAACAGTTATCCTATCACAAGTCACAAGATTTTTTTTTTTTTAAGACACAAAATGCTTACCAAATTGCAGCATGGGTTTCGGAAAGACCTAAGCACGACCACTGCTGTTACCAATTTCTTCCATGAAGTATACAGCAATACAGAATGGGATATGGACACAGCCGGAACATTCATTGACCTGAGCAAGGCTTTTTACTCGGTAAACCATGAGTTTGTCCTAAAAAAACTGCCGACATACAATAGCAGTGATGCATCAATGAAACTTCTATCCACCTATATGGTGAATCGGAAACAGTACAACAAACTTACACATCAAATTGACAATAAGATGTTAGCCTTTAAATCCACAAGTGAAACAGTGACACAATGAGTCCATCAAGGCTCAATTCTTGGACCTTTCCTATTTTTAGCATATATTAATGATGTACACCCCATTAACTCGCACACTGTAAATTATGCTCATGACATCTCAGTTTTATTTCATGGTAAAGACTGTGAGGAACTGAAATTCTCAGCAAGTAATGGGAAACTAGAATTAAGTTCATATTTTCATGCACAAGGATTAAAGGTTAATGTAAATAAATCCCAGATGCTAATATTTACAACTGGCAGCTCTCACGATTCATGCGAAAATGAGGTATGCGGCATAGTGGCAGAGAAAGCAAACGGGTGTAAATTTCTAGGGGTCCATCTGGACTCAAACCTCTGGTGGATTAGCCACATTAATGCTGTGTGTAAAAAAGTCAACAATGGGCTGTATCTTCTTAGCCAACTGTCCAAAACGATGCCAACCCACATGCTTAAAACAGTGTATTATGGGACAATCTATCCCCACCTTAGCTACTGTATAGAAATATGGGATTATGCTGCAGACATTCACCTTAAGAGAGTACTATTGCTACAAAAAAGAGGATTAAGGATTATACATGGACTAGGCTATAAATACTCTTGCAGTGGTGTTTTCAGACAACACAAGTACTTCACCATATCCTCTTTGTATCTTTATAAATTAATTAATTTTTTGTCTCACAGAATACTGAAGTAACTAAATGTAGTGATATACATGACCACAACACCAGGTCCAAAGAGAATTACTACAGATAAAGAACAAGATTAAAAATGACTGACCAGAGCCCATATACTAATGGACTGATATGGTATAATAAACTGCCAGAGTCCATGAAAAATAGCAATAAAAAGCAATTCAGATCAAAGCTAAAATAATTCTTAATTGAATAGTGTGTCTACTCACTCAACGAATTTTAAATGGTTAAGTTTAAGAGCTGTAAAATACTGTATTAAAAAATAACTGGCTGTATTAATATGTGTAAGATGTAATGTATTTTGATAAGCATCAATTTACTGTTTAATTACTACTTGCAAGACTAAGATCTAAATCTATTTTATGTTTGTAACTGTAACTGACGTTTGCAAAAGCAAAAGAAATTAAGCAGTGCATGCTACTTCTTGCAGCTTGGGCACACTACACAACCCAGATTGTAAGCTCAACTTTATTAGACTGTGGCAAGTACACTAACACCATAACATACACTGAACAAAATAAGATAAGGCAAATGTATGCAAGCAGTAATAACATGATAACAGAGTGCAAGCGTAGTGCTGCAGGCTCTAAATAGGCACTCGTCCATGGCGGACTGTATCAGGAATTCACAGTATTGTTCTTTCACAGTGCACTCTCACAGATGACAATTCATCGGTAATGCGCGTGGCTGTCAAGTGTGCGCGCATTGCTTCATTACTAAATGAAAATATTAGAAGGATGCTGCAACAAAGATTGTCTGAAAATTGTATATTATGCCTAGGTATATAGGTATACTCACAACTGAAATATGGAATTATTTTCTTGGCTAACAATTCTCCTACCCAAAAGCTCTTCAGGCTACAAAAAAGAATTATAAGAATAATGAAAGATGTAAAATGGAACAAAACCTGTTGGCCACTCTGTAAAAGCTAGAAATCCTTCCGCTTCTATGTATACATGTGTATGTTTTTGTGAAAAAATATTCAATGGAAAATCCTACTATCTCCAAAAAAAATTAAAATATCCATTCCAATAACACTCGGTAAAAAGGAAACTTTCATTTAGTGCCCACCAACACCACCCTAAATAAAAATGGACCCTGTATAATTGGGAAGTTATTTATAATAAACTTCGCCCAAAATTAAATAAAAAAATTACCTGGCAAATTTCAAGTCAGCTGTTAAGGAATTCTTGACTCATCACTGCTTCTAATAGCCCCCACGTGTTCCTTCAGGAAATACACAGAAGATGTGCCATGTAATCATTGCTAGAACCTTAGTGATTTATCATGTCCATGTCACTCTAATACAAATAGTAATATGCCAGTATAAGACATGCTCTTTCTGCGTTATAAAATCTTCTCTTTATTTTTGTACAATATTTGATCTTTGTATTTTAACTCAATGACCATTTAATGTAGAAATAGTGAAATTAATGTAAATTAAAATTATTTAGTATCACACTTCGTTATACATTGACTTTTCCTACATCAGAATGTGCCATTTGTGTATCACTTTATTCCTGCTAAAGTTCTACATGCCCTTCACATGCATATTTGTGCCAGCTCTATAACGCATGTTTATTGTGGTGAAGAAAACCTGATATTTGGAAGAAAGCAAATGCGATTATTTCAAAAAATGGTGAAGACAAGGATCCACTAACTCTGAAGTCTTATAGACAAATCAGCTCTCTCGGTACCGTAGGGAAATTGCTGGAGAAGCTGCGGTACAGACTACAGTAGAAAAAGACTTCACGGAATGAACTGCCAACAATATGGGTTTAGAAGTGGGACGCTGATAGAAGACACTGTAAACGGGGTGATAATTTTTAAGAAAAAATGCTCTGCGTTAGTACATTGCATCCACAATGATAGTATCATGGGGGTGTTTGATCACTTACTGATTGCCTGATGGGCATTGACTGCTCACAAGTGTCACACAATTGTTTTCAGAACAAGTGCCAAAACAGAGAAGCAACTCTGTTGTGCCAATGAGACACTTATAAAAGAAATTTCAAAAAACTCCCCACAACAATTCTTAAGTGGTTCTCTGTTTTTGCAATCTGGTTCTCAACGCAGTATTAGGAAAGCTGCAGGACAATGAAGCATTCATAGCAGTAATGGTGTATGCTGAAGAGGTGTGATACTTGTGAAGAGAAGCTCCCTAAGTAAACTGAAAGAAGGATGTAGCACAGTCCTCAAGAATTACATAAAGGGTGCAAAGGAATTAAACTGTATGTTGCAATTGAAAAGACCATGTACACGCTACTAAAAAGAAACCTTTTAAGTCACCAAGTAACAGATCCATATAAAGAAAGTCCATGATCACATACCTCGGTATCTTTTGGGATGGAGTACTCTTACTGAAGAACTGAGCAAGAGAGGCAGAAACATGATGAAACACCACTACTAGTCGAGCCAGTATAAACTAGCAATACAAACAATAAGAACATCTCTTCATGCTATCCTAGCTGTGATCACGGGATACTGTGAAACTATGTGGACACACAGACTTCTGCTCATAACAGAGCGTAGATAGTTAACAGGGTGTAACACAGAAAACTTCTTTGGTTGAGAAGAGCTTTTGGTAGTGTGTCATTGAAGCATTGCATGTAATACTCAGGATGTATCCACCTGACCTCCGGACAAGGGAAAAAGTGTTGCTGTTCTGGTTAAAGAAAGAAGAACACCATGAAGTGCAGAATTCAATAGGAATGCAAGCCACAAGCACGCAGTAAATGCACAAGCAGATCCTCGTGCTGTGACAAACGATGGAATAATTTCCAAACAGTGAGATGCACCTATGGTTTTCTCCCAGACACAAAACAGACACTCAGAATTGGTCACCTGTATCGCCAGCAGCAGCTGAATCAGCATAGAAGACTCAATGTTAATACTGCTTTGCCAGACAAAATGACTGATCATCACAATTTCACTGACATTATTTTAAAAAAGGTTTGGGTAGTGCATCACCTTATCTGTCTCCCTGTCTGCTGCACTAAGGGAGATCAAAAAGCAACACAGCAAAGACATCTGAAGTCAATAGTTGCAGCAGGTGGACAGCCATCAGTGCATGGCAAAAACAGCAGCAGCATCATAGTAGAAGCAAAGCTGTGAGCCTTGTCATCACCTAATGAGACAGAACGAGGTGATATTGGGCCAGCATGTAGCTACCCTCTTCACCATCAGTCATACCTTGCATCCAGGGAGCTGGAAGACATTTCAACATTTTGTTGAGACAAGAGCATCAACCTTTTTATTATTTCATGAAGCACTTATAAATTGTCACAGCTGCAGTACACACATTTGGAGACTAATCTTGAACCTGCTTGTTCATTCTCAAGCCTGGCCTACTGATGCTGCACCGAAAGTGCTTGAGCTTAACAACAAACATCAAAATGACAATACAGGCTTTATAAAATGTTCGCTGATGGCTGTCACAATTAACATGTGCCTCAAAGCAAGTCAGAATCAAACTCTGACTTCTAATGTTATTTTATCCATGTTGGATCTTGTGAACCCCACAGCTGTTAATGATAATAGGTGAATGATGTAAACAGTCACTAATACTTTTTAAATGTTTTATTTTAGTGCCTTAACTGGCTTTGAGCCACTATGCCCATCTTCAGGTGGCTAATATTTTTAGTTACACAGATGTTTTAACCAACAGCATGTCGTCTGTTCCCACACTACACAAGAATATTTGAGATTTTAGTGCCACATTATAAATTGTTTCATTAATAAAAATGTGCTTGCATTTATTTTATTTATATATGATGCAAGATAGTGTGTTCACTTACATAAGGTCCAGTAGATTGTCATTTGTTTTGTTGTGGCCCATGTGGTTTTCCAGTTCCAATGATGTCCTATCCAACATCCCAGGTTTGATCTTCCAAAGCCACAACGTTCAGTTAACAGCAATGAAAGTGGCAGTGGTGTGATCCAGTCTGCTGTGAGTGAAACATCAACAAATCGTTATCACATTTTCGCTGATAGTCATGGTAGAGGCATGGCTGATATAGTGAAAAGCAGTTTTAATGCTGCCGATGTTTGTGGAATTGTGAAGCCAGGTGCTAAAGTTCAAGACGTTGTAGCGGGGTGTGATCCTGAAAAAGTAAAAAACGAGTGTGTGATCTTAATAGGTGGCTCAAACAACGTTGCCTGCAACGAAGGGAATGATGCCATACAGTCGCTCAGGAAGAAAATATCGGCGCTTCATCAGTCTAAGGTATTTGTTGTGAACATTCCAAAGAGACATGACTTAATTCCACAGTCCTGTGTAAATGAAGCTGTCTCACAAACGAACTCTAAGTTAGCAAAGTTGTGTAAGCATTTTAAAAATACTTGTGTTGTAGATGTAAGCAGTTTTGGACGAGATTTATTTACAAGACACGGTATGCACCTGAACAGATCAGGAAAAAAAAGCGTTAGGTACCCTCTTAAAAACAAAAATATTGGAAGAAGTCCACAAATGTACCCCAAAGTTGGAACCAATCGCACTTGAATGGCTCCAACCATCAAGTCAGACTCGGTTTCAAACTCAAATGTTTCAGGAAATTGTTAGTAATGAATGTACTGTGTCTGTAGCTACCGATAATTTTTTAGGCAAAAGTTTAGATCTGTCTCTAATTCCAAAGAAATGACGATTTTTCACCAGAATGTGGGAGGACTTGGTAATAAAGTAAATGACATTACTGTTCTGTTAGAGGAACCACAAGGAATAAAAGATACTGATGTATTATGTTTTAGTGAACATCATGTGAAGGATATTGAAAGGTTGCAACTAAGTGGTTACTGTCAGGCAACGCATTACTCTAGAACCATCATGGAAAAAGGTGGAGTGGTAATTTATGTAAAAAACAACATATCTTACAATGCATTAGATTTAAAGAGCCATTGTATAGAGCAACAAATTGAAGTATGTGGTGTTGAGATTACTGTAAATGACTTCACGGCTGTAGTGTTAGCACTGTATAGATCTCCCTCAGGGAATTTGAATGCATTTCTTAAGCACTTAGATTCTTTATTATCCATTCTGTACTCAAAGTCCAAGAACTTGATAATTACTGGTGACTTTAATGTTGATTTCCTAAATGAGAGCAATAGTAAAGCTGATTTAGTACATTTAATTGAGTCTTATAATCTGATGGCAATAGTAGATTTCCCAACTAGGATTACTGTTAACAGTAAAAGTCTGATAGATAATATATTTATAGATAAGTCTACATGTAATGAGATCACTGTACATCCAATCACTGGCCTTTCTGATCATGGTGGTCAATTGCTTAGGCTCAATTACATCAGTGTGTGCAACAGTTCCGAGCATTCTTGGAAATCTTTTAGAATAATAAATGAACAGGGCCTTAAAAAATTCAATGATAGCCTAAAAGAGATAGACTGGAGCCGAGTTTATAGGGAAACAGATGTAAACAAAAAGTACAATTCATTTTTAAATGAATTCACGTCTGTATTTGAGTCCATCTTTCCCAAAAAAGTAGTTAGAAATAGTCATATAGGCAATGCCAAGAAGTCTTGGATCACTACAGGGATAATAACATCTTGTAGAACAAAGAGGATGTTATACAGTTCTCTCAGGACTTGTAATGATCCAAAGAAACGACAACACTACAAACTTTACTGTAGCATTCTCAAGAAGGTTATAAATAAATCTAAAAGTATGTGCATAAAATCAGAAATTGAAAGCTCAGAAAATAAAATTAAAACTATATGGAATGTAATAAAGAGGGAAACTGGCAGGACAACAGGGAACATGTCTCAGGTAGAGATTAATACAGGGGACAGTATCATAAAGAAACCTGAGTTGGTTGCAGAGAAATATTTAATAACCACTTTTTGAGAGCAGCAGAGAAGACAGGCTGTAATGGTTCTATGGAAGAATCATTGTCCCTCTTACAGAAAGCTATTAGCAACAGAATCCCACAGTTATCCTTACCTCCAGTTACTGTAAGCGAAGTCATAAGAGTAATTAGATCATTAAAAAAATAAAAATTCTGCTGGTGTGGACAATATTTCTAGTTAAAATACTGAAACACTGTTATAAATTTGTTAGTCCCGTCTTATGCAACATATTCAATGCATCCCTACAAGATGGGATTGTCCCTGACAGACTTAAGTTGGCTGTAGTGATTCCTCTCTTTAAAAAAGGGGATAAAAGCATTGTTACAAACTATCGCCCAATATCCCTATTAACTACCTTCTCGAAAATTCTAGAAAAAACTCATGCACAGGAGGATTGTAGACCATCTCAACATCCACAGTAATCTTAAGCAAAAAATCAGTTTGGGTTTCGTGCCGGTCTTTGTACTGAACAGGCAATATTCTCTTTCAGCAACCAAGTTTTGGAAGCCATTAACAAAAAAAATGTCTCCAGTGGGTATTTTTTGTGATCTTACGAAAGCCTTTGACTGTGTAAACCACCAGATTCTTTGGAAAAAGGCAGAATACTATGGTTTTAGGTGGTACTGTTGGCTTGTGGCTACAATCATATCTACAGGATCGGAAGCAGACTGTAATGCTAAATGGCTCTTCTGGAGAACCTGCCTCGTCTGAATGGGGCACGATAATGTGTGGTGTGCCTCAAGGCTCCGTTTTGGGCCCACTGCTTTTCCTCATCTTTATTAATGATCTTCCTCTTTGTTCTGAGACAAACAGCAAATTTACCCTGTTTGCCGATGATACCACAATTCTAATTGACGATTTGATTGATCATGATCTTGAAAAAACTACAAATACTGTTTTTAATGACATCTTAAATTGGTTCTCCTTAAATGGTCTCTCGCTCAATGCCGATAAAACTCATTATATGAGGTTCCATACATCACAAAGTAATCCCGATGAAATTAACATAAAATGTAGAGATCAACCAATACAGAAAGTTGAAGACACAAAATTCCTGGGTGCTTACATAGACAGTAAATGTAATTGGTCGGTTCACATTCTTCATCTATGTAAAAAACTTAGCTCGGCAACATTTGCATTACGGGTAATTTCTTCAGTGGCTGAAGTTGACACTATTAAGGTTACCTACTTTGGCTACTTCCACTCATTGATGTCATATGCTATCATATTCTGGGGGAACCAACCACTTGCAAAAAAAGTTTTCACCATCCAAAAAAAAGCAATCAGAATAATGTGTGGGGTCCATCAAAGACACTCTTGCAGGCACTTGTTTCGGAAGATAGGTATCCTAACAACTGTCTCACAGTATATTTTTTCCTTGCTGACCTTTGTGTGCAAAAATTATTCCATCTACCAAGACAACAGTAAATTCCATGGTTATAATACCAGAAACAAAAACAATCTACATTTAGAAATGAAACGTCTCACTCTGGTACAAAATGGAGTTTACTACTCCAGCATTAAGCTGTTCAATGCTCTACCACTACATATCAAATGTGTTCATACAGAACTGCCAAAATTTAAACAAGTTCTCAAAGATTACCTGACAGAGAAATCTTATTATACTGTGGATGAATACCTGAAAGAAAATGTATACCATCACTAAACTTATTGTGTCTAGAAGTAGTTCAATTGATTTTATTGTGCATTTGGGCATTAGCGCACTTTTTGTAACAACAGATTGGCTGTACATGTATTTACTCTTGTAGGTCTAATATCTGATTTAACTTTGTGCTCTTTAACCTTTATTTGAAACTCCTTTTTCTGTCAAATGGTAGTTATGTTATCTAGCTGACATTGTATCTGTTACTTTATTTATAGTATGTCTTACTTAAACTATGTACAATTTTCCATTGAATTGCCCTTGTATTTATTGTAAGTTTAAATTGAAACCTGTACAATTTGACACGTTCCATATCCTTGTGATTGACTCACTAACTGGATCTACGGAACAAGAAATAAATAAATAAATAAATAAATAAATAAATAAATTCCCAGCCCCTCTTAAAGTAGTGTTCTGTTGCCTACCCAACATCCACAACATCCTAGTCCACCTCTAAGCCATACTCAGTCCCAGCTGCTTTCCGCAGTGGTCATACATCTGTGGAAGGCAAGTGCAACACCTACCCACTTCATCCTTTTCCATTCCAGTCCTGCCATGGGATTATCCTACCTCATCATAAACCATGCCAACTGTGAAATCAGTCATGTCATATACCAACCTGGAAACCCACATGGACCACAACAAAACAAATCATCATATGCTGGCTGAGAATTATGTAAGTGAACATAAATATTTTGCATCATATGTAAATAAATGCAAGCATTTTCGTGTATTTTTATTAATGAAACAACTTATAAAATAGCACTAAGTATTCAAACATTCTTGTGCTGTATGGGAGCAGACAACATGCTGTTGGCCAAAACATCTGTGTAACTAAAAATATTAGCCATATGAAGATGGCACTACAAAAAAAAGTATAAGAAGTATTTGTGGCAGGTTGCATCATTCACCAACTAAACTCTGACTTGCTTAGAGACGCATGTTGATTGTGACACTGGTCTGTGAACATTCTATAAAGCATGTATTGCCATTTTGATGTTTTGCAGTTAAGACAAAGCTCTTTCAGTGCAGTGTCAGTAAGCCAGGCTTGAGAACAAACCAGCTGGTTCAAAACTAGTCATCACACACATGTACTGCAACTCTGACAGATTTTTAATAAATGCTTGATGAAATATAGCCTGTTTTTAAACTATAGCACCTATGATGTAATAAATAGATACCAGAGTTAAGACTATGAAAAAATCATTTTAGTCATATTCATTGTAGATATGGCAATTGATTGAATTTGCCACTTTATCTTTCAGAGAATGGAAATTGGTTAATCTGAGACAGTAACATTTGAATGATACTTCTCACTTTAAGGATACACTGCCATCAATGGGAGGCCACACATTAATACTGTAATTACATGATGGCTGTTCATCCAGCGTGGGCTTGCTTCCACCTTAGCTTTCATATTGCCATTATCTCATTTCACTAATTAACTTTATACATGAACATAACAAAGATTGATATCTTGATTCTACCACGTATTCGATGTTTCATTACACATCCACAAAAAGCATAGTAAAGAAATGTGTAAAGATTTGGTACCTGTAATACAAGAGAAGTAACCGGAGATTGTCATTCTTCCTGTCAACTGAGACTAAAAATTTTGATACCTTCTCATTCCTACATATATAGCTTTCCATCTTTTATTTGAAACTCAGACAGTCAGTTAGCTTTTTACTACAGAATACTAAGAAGTAAACAACTAATGAAACATGTACTGATAATCTAGATCTGTCAACAATACCAGCATCTGAAATAAACACAACACCCAACAAAAATCCTTACCTGAAATCTCTCTCTCCCATTTCATGAAAAGCTTTCCGGGCTTTTTCAGACATTTTCAACCAAATTTTCTGCAGTAATATTATCTTCTCTTCATTAACTACATCCTTTGGGACCATAGCAGTAAACAGTAACTGCTTTATCGTTGCCCTGAAAATGTAAAATAGCATCATTAACATCATTATTATGATTATTAATAGTATTCTTGTTGTTGTCATTGTTTGAGTGCAGGGTACTCAATGATTCCCTCATTAGTGTCAGATCTGTGTTACACTATATGGTGATTCCATGTCGAAACACCCCATAATTTTAGGATTTGTAATTGCCCACCTAGGATTTTCACAAAACTCTGCACACTTTCTTAGACTTACAACATAAAAACTTCTGTGAAATTTTTTTGGTCTCAGATTAAAACTTTCTTTTATTTTTAATTTTCATGACGTTCTGATAATTTGGCTCTGCAAATGCTGTGTCATCCAAACAAGACAAAGACAGGGCAAAAGCACCAAGGCGCAAAGATACCAGCTGGTCCCAGTACCATAGAGACTTGGCACCTGCAAGAGTTCCACTAGCACCACAGGCGGCGCTGAGGATGGAGCCAACTGCTGGCTCAGTACAATTTGCCAATGACTGGATGACAACAGACGGAAGCCTACTTGGAAGACAAAAGAGCAGCTCTTGCCCACTTGGCTACAGATCATCTTCCAGGGCTGACTTAAACAGGGAACGTCATTCTAGTGACCTCTTAGAAGTGAACAGACAGTTGCTGTAAATTTCATATGCTATGTACTGTTAAGTTTACCTATGATTATCTGCACTTAGCCATTGAGCACCTTTTTGTGTTACATTACAAGCAGTGTTGCAGACTCATATTTCAACAAGTCACAAAGATAAGTATACCTCTTTTTTTACAAAAGCAAGAGTGTCCATGCAAAGTGGTACTTACATTATGATCAAAAGTATCCGGACACCCCAAAAACATATGTTTTTCATGTTAGATGCATTGTGCTGCCACCTACTGCC